>NC_143137.1:81273712-81576742 GCF_059928025.1 Delphinapterus leucas | reverse complement strand
CTCAAATGCCAGTCATATATTTTTTCTCCCATTTTGAACCCATCTCTTTAAAGCAGCTATCTGCTCTCAATTTTTTCACTTCTTTACTTTTTACTTCCACTTCCACTTCTGCTTCTGTCATCAGACTCTACATGAACTTCTTTGGTATATCACCAACCATTTCCTTATCCTAATCCAGTACATGGTGTTCGGTCTTTACCACTCTGGATCTCTGTTCCTTTTGGAGTGGCTGATCCTTCACTCCTTCGAACTCTCAGATTTTTCGATTAGCCTTTCTTATTTCTGTTAATCATCTTACATTTCAAATCTAGATTTATATCTTGCTTCTTTACTCACTTTGCAGTTTTAGGCAAGTAATCTACTTGATCTTTCTAAAATTCAGAGTTTTTCCGTGTGAAAAATGAAGATAATTATACCTATTTCTCATAACTATTGAGAAAATTAAGTGGCAGTGTACATGAAGTATCCAGTGGCATCTAAAAAAGACTCTTCTCATTATTTGTTTTTCTTCTGCTCTCATCTGATTTAGAGAATAATTCAGTAAAGTATTCCAAACCAAATGTGAATTAGAAAAATGGACTAAGCTTAATTTGAATTTCTTACAAATTCCAACCTAGGATAAGAAATGCAACAGATTTTTTTATCTTAGAATATTTATTTGGTTATTATTATTGCCCGAATAGCTTTGAACTCTTTTGAGAACATCTTTATTTAATCAATTATGACATTTTAAGAATTTTGGAATTGGAATAATGTACAAAAAAAACTAAATATGACTAAGATCTCAAGCATTCGTTTTTTAAAAAATGATCTTACTACAAATGCTTTGTAAGAGAAATCTGCATGTTTCACTTCTATTGGAATCTTTCTGTTGGAGTTCTTTCTTTTGTCAAAATGAGGATGCCCAACTGTGTACACTAGTGAAGTTAGAAAATGTAAGCCATTTTTCATTAGCTTCATAGCTTTGAACAAACTTCCTTACGTGATCTTATCTTAAACAATCTTCTGCTCTAAAACAGAAAGAAGGCTGTTAATACTGATGATATGACTTTTTAACACAGCACAGCCACATCTGGCCATCATATGTTCTTTCCTCTTTCTACCCTTACCTGTCGAGACCACATGCCTGTCTTGTCTCTATCTTTATATTTTTCTAGAAAAGACAATCTCTTTCTACGGCTGTAGCTGTCCTATTAAACACCTTCAATAAAACATTACATAAAGAAAAGGAAGAAAATTAAAATTTAAGTCTGATTAAAATGCTCTGGCATTTTCAAACTATCATTTTATTACATTCTAATAAAATTATGCAGTAGTTTAATGAGGTTGAAGGACTGTTCAACTGAACATATTATTTTGTATTGAATTAATCTCAGAAAGGGGTGTTCAACTCTGCCTTTTTCTTGCTGTCCTCTCCTTTCTGATTCTCTTTCCTCTGAATTCTAGCCACGTTGACCTTCCCGAATTCTCAACTCTGTCTCATCCCTTTAACTCAGGCAGATCACCAGGCTTTGTTTGGGTTCCACCTCTTGGCACTGTGGATTGAAATTCCAGACAATGAACTGTGACAATCGATTGAAGAACTGACCTTGTTTGTTTCCCTTCCCTCAGGCATCACTGTTCTGTGCTGCCTGTTGCCCAGGCAACAATTGCATCATATATTTTGTCTCGTTCTTTTAGTGTTTTTTTTTTAAGTCAGGTGGGTAAAACCAGGCCTGCCTACTACATCTTGAACAGAAGTGAGTTGAGAAATGACATATTTTAACTATAGTAATTAGCCTAACACAACTGAGGGTTCCAAAACAGAACAAACTGTAATTATAAGCCCTGATTATGTCGAAATGACATAAATAAGAAAAGAAGAAAGGGGAAATAGAAGTATTATAAGAAAGCTGTTTCCCTTATGTTTTATTGCCAGGGGTAAATGCCAATTATATAATATGTCAAATAATAGAGGTTATAAAGGTAACCACCAAACAATCAACACAATTAACTAAAACGGGAAGGTACAGATATGGGGAAAGAGAAGGGAAAGTAGAATGTATTAATTTCATCATTGCTTATAGTGGGGAGTTAATCAATAATGTATAAATAAATAGAAATTTAAGTACGTTATACCTTATAGCTGTAAATATAACTACTAAAATAAATATACAAACCATTCAGTTGTCAAAATATACGCATAAGGATTATACGAAAAATGAGGGGGAGTAAAAGGAAAAAGCGTTATGTAAAATATGACCAACACTAAATATGTTTACCATATCAGTAAATGTTGATTGGCTAAAATCATAAATTGAAGAAAAAATAGTCTCTCACTGAATTATAAAGTAAAAAGCTATGCAGTTGAAGGAAAGTTCAGAAAGGTCTTGGGGTAGCCATGAGCCAAGTTGCTGGTCCCTTTTCTATGAGGAGTGGGTCTGTCAGGATCCCTGCTGCCTTCAGTCCTTGGCTGGGAGCACTCCTTGGGAAGTGTGCCCTGGGCACACACATACTCATTGACAGATTCCAGAGTTACAGACACTGAGCCCTCGGTCAATTATGCTCCCACAGATGGAGGTCTGTGAGGCCCATTCTCGTGGGCACTATAAAGAAGCATTTTTTTAGAGATTGAAATACAAACAAAAGCAAAAACAAAATACCAAAATACTATTCAAGGTTATGCAACTGACTCAGATTAACTTCCTGAAACCATAGATCATTTCATGAGGATGTGATAGATCCTCCTCAGAAGCTCAGTAGTGATTTGTAGTTCCCTTTTGGAATGTTTCACACTTATTTTAACGCTTATAATGTGTGTAAATTAATAAACTTACTTGATATTTGTCATTGGTTTATTAAATTATCACAGATAAATAGGCAAAGTAGTCAGACGTACAAAATGGCAGGCTTTGATTTTATTCGGGGGGTGGGGGGGGTCAAAATTAATGATTATTCCCGCTTTTTTTGTCATATTACTTGATCCTTCACCAGTTACATGAAGAAAAATAGAAGTTAAATGAATTTAAAAAAAAGAAAAGTTAAAAAAATGGAAAAGTATTAGAAATTGAATACAACAAAAATAATGCTTGTAAAAAATTTTTAGAAAATTGTATGCATTATTGTCTTTCAAACCAGCAAAATATACTACCCCATACAATGGAACACTGAACCATTTTTTTTCCTGTAAGGGAGACAAATGCAAATTACATTCCAAATATGTGTATAGATAAATGTTTCTGTAACAGCGTTTCTACTAAGGTATTACAGAATGGGCTAGCAATACACTACAGATTCTGGGAATGACATGCACTATGATTTTTTTTTTTTTATTTCTATAGCAGATACTTTAACCAAAATAAGTTTTTAAAAAAAACACAGAGGGCTTCCCTGGTGGCGCAGTGGTTGAGAGTCCGCCTGCCGATGCAGGGGACACGGGTTCGTGCCCCAGTCCGGGAAGATCCCACATGCTGCGGAGCGGCTGGGCCCGTGAGCCATGGCCGCTGAGCCTGCGCGTCCGGAGCCTGTGCTCCGCAACGGGAGAGGCCACAGCAGTGAGAGGCCCGCGTACCGCAAAAAAAAAAAAAAAAAAAAAAAAAAAACACAGAAATTCAAAACAAAGGATAAAGTCAAATGAGACTTTTCATATATCCCAGCAACATTAGAAATCAAATTTCAACACCGTCCACCTGGCTTCTAAAACAGCTTAAGTTTAGCTCCCAAACTCTCGATTGCTTGACACAGTCTCCCATGAATGAGTACTCAAGAGAGTTCTTCATGGGGCTGATAAATCATCACTGTCTTTGGGAGAAGTAAACCTCTTCTTACACATGCTCCCTGTATGTGTAATGGCACCTCTGTCCTCACATTCAGTCTTTCATAGTGTTTGCTACCTTATCCCCTGTGGTGCTAACATTAACAAGTTCCCTATACTTGAACTCTGTAGTCATCAAATGATGCTTCAGATGATGGCTACAGTATCTAGTCTAAGAAGATCACATCACTTTTGTCTCTGCTTTGAATTCAATGTAATTAACTATCCTTTTCATTTGTTTTTTTCATCTTACTATACTGACCAATATCATCCTTAAATAATGAACGTTCACAGGCAGGTATCTAAGTACTAAATAAATGGATATGGCTGTTCAGAACCTTCAAGTCTTTAGCACTGCCAAACTTAGAGATCTGCTGCAGGATTGCTTGCCAAGTTATGCCTTTAGTGTATTTAATACATCACTGTTGCATTATAGCGTCCTGGATTAGCAACCTCCTGATTAATTTCTGTTTTCTCATCTTAGGGCTTAGTAGTAGGAGTGGTTTATGGTGCCACATCTGCAACTTAGATAAACCCGGTCACACCCAGACTTTGATTTTTAATTAAGCTGCTTCTCACTGTTCAGAAAGCTCTTGGGTGGGTAGAAACAATGATTTATGTACTAATTTTTAGAGATGGTTAATGATTCTCCAGAGGCTTTGTGTAAATCAGCTAGGTATACATAAATCAATAGAAAATTGGTCTTGCATTTACATAGGTGACAGAGTAATTTGTAAATAAAATGATCTCATTTGTACCATTGTAATTATATACCACGTGCATGCATAATTTTTTCAAAATTAAATAATCCATTTCAAATTTTTATAAATGTTGAAACATACCTCAGAAGCATTTTTTTAAAAGAACTTTTACTTTATATGGTTTTATATTTATAAAAATGTTATAAAGATAGATCAGGAATCCAGATACACTCTACTCAATTTTCCCTGTTTTTGACATCTTATATTGTATAGTGTATTTGTCACAACTAATAAACTGACACTGATATTATTAATGCAAGTCCATACTTCATTCAGATTTTCTTCGTTTCTACCTAATGTTCCCAAAGGCTAGAGTGAATTCTTCCATTCACTGATGTGGAGAGGCAACCCCTATCTCCTCTTGAGTGTGATCTAGCAAAACAATATAGAATCCAGGAGGAAACGGGAAATCATGGGTTTAGTGATAATTTAGGTGACAATGGTTACACATGGAGAGGCAAATTCATAGCACAAGGGTACCACCTGCCTGCAGCAAATAAATTCCTGGTGGGGAGTTTTGTCTTGCTCAAGCTGAGTACCTAAAACTTGGCGGTTTTGAGTCTCCCGGCCTGACTTGCATCCCCATTTTAGGATAGCCAATATCAGACTCCATGATTAATAAAGAAAGGGCCTAGCAAGCCTTGCTAATCAAATGGAAATGGTAAAGCCAGCCTGGCCATGGTGTCATCTTAGTTTTACAAGAAGTGGTAGCAGCTACTTTTTTAGGCCAAAGTAGTCTTGGATGACATCATATGTAGCAATTAAACACTGGAACTACTCAGTGATTCTGCCTGTGTGACTTAATCAAACCAATTTAATATGATCCAAGTAATGTTTAACATCAAATCCTGAACGGGAATAACCTGAGCCCCTTCAGGTAGTGTTTGTACATGGGGAGGATTAGCAATGGAATGACAATTCCTTTTAGTCCCATCTATTGCCTGCTGTAATTATTAACAATAACAGTAAAGAATAATAAAGTCCTTCTGGTGAGCCTTCTCAGAGTTTTTAATCAACCATATGTTGATAAGGGGAGAAAGGAGTAGGGAGCTGTGGGCTACAGGGACAGGATAACACTAAAAGCCTAAGTCCCCAGAATTCTTAGGATACTGAGCTTTGAGCCAGCAGTGGAAATGTGAACTTAGTATACAATCTGTGCAGCATAAAAAAATTAAATTCAGTACAAAAAATGACTTTGAGAAAACTGGTTTACAATATGATGAAAAATAAAATTGTTTCCTTACCTTGTACCTTAAAATTAATTCCTGGATTGTTTAAAATCTAAATAAGAGAAATACACTATAACGTAAAATGAATAAAATAAAAGTGTTTCTTGACATATCAGAAACCACAAACCATAAAATGAAAAATTTAGTGAATTTGACTACATCAAAACAAAATTTTCTTTTAAAGATAAATTTTACAGATGTGCAAAGGACTGTGAAAAGATATATTTATATATACTTCATTGAAGAGAAAATAAAAATTGCCAATAAGTATGGTCAATTTACATTCTTTAGAGATATACAACTTCATTAGTAATAAGAGAAATAAAAGTAAAAGAATAATGAAAGATTACTTAATACCCATTTTAGAGGCAAAGAATACAATTCTGGGTAAGCCAATGTTTCTGAGGGTGTGAAATGGAAGTAGAAACTTGGAAAGCTATTCTAGAGTGTAATCTTGAACTATGAAGTGAAATTAAAGTTGTCTATATCTCAAGCTCCTTTAATATGTCTACTGAAATATATGTCACCTAGAGACACTCTTGCACAGATGCATTAAAGGATAGGTATAAAGACATTTTTTCAGTTCTTTATGTGGTAATTTCAAGAAATGTAGCTGTCTGTCACTAAGCAAATAGGTAAATACAATTAGCGACTGCATAAGAAAGAATATTATATAGGTACAATATCAAAAGATCAGTGTGGATATATGTATACATAAAGCAGTAGTCGTGTTTCTTAAGAGAATAATTGAGTTTAAAATAGCAACAGAGGGCTTCCCTGGTGGCGCAGTGGTTGAGAGTCCGCCTGCCGATGCAGGGGATACGGGTTCGTGCCCCGGTCTGGGAGGGTCCCACATGCCGCGGAGTGGCTGGGCCCGTGAGCCATGGCCGCTGAGTCTGCGCGTCCGGAGCCTGTGCTCCGCAACGGGAGAGGCCACAACAGTGAGAGGCCCGCGCACCGCAAAAAAAAAAAAAAAAAAAAAGCAACAGAATGAGATTCATAGCATAATTTCATTTAGGGAACTTAAAATATACATACAAAATATCATTGTGTATTTTTCAATTTAAATACCTATATTAAACACATTACAGTTGGCCACTATTACAGGAAGTTGAATGAGAGAAGGCATGGGTGATAGGGAGAAATTCAGTGATATAAAATAAGAAAAAGACCTGGTATAGACCAATGACTATAATTTTTCATGAAGCAAAGGGTGTAAACTCACTTCCTCGCTCTAGCAAGACCCAAACATGGGTGGGGGTAGATGCCAATCAGAAACCTCCCCAAAGCCCTAAATTTCCAAGGAGCATACTAACAGAGGCTTTCAATGTCTTAATTCAAATGATTGACTAATCTGTGGACTTTGAAATAATAAAATAAGTTGAAGGAGGAAGTTTTTAATGTTCCCAAGCATATACCTCTCTTAAAGCTGACAAACGCAATGACCATGAAGTGGCAAGTTCTATTTACACTGAGCTCTAGGGTTTTTTGAAGATGCCTTAAAGACTAAGAAGAGGAAGCTTTGGTACCCTCTTTAAACAAGATAATTTCTTATATATTTCTCTTCTTAATATTTATTCTGACACAAGAACCCATCATAAGAAAAATCATCACAATTTTATTTCATTTAAAACAACCTTGAAACATAATTCATTATGTTCCTTCTTTGAATTATTTATAATGGTTTTGCTATATATGAAAGCTGCCTTTATGAAACCTTCATATTTTATTTGGTAAGGAAAATAATCGTAGATATAAGCAGTTATTTTTTGAGTGGTGCTGAAAACAATACAATTTAGTATCATTTATTCTTTCAAATAACGTAAATTTAAGTGAGGAAGATTATATTCTAATGTCATAATAATAGTTTTGTTTATTTTTTCATTTCATATAAAAATATGAACCATCTAATCCAATTAGAAACACAGTTAAAATAATCAGATTCATGGGTCTTTTTTGAAATTTATTTGTCTATGTAAAACAGCAACTAAGCATATGAAAACATGTTCAACATCATTTGTCATTAGGGAATTGCAAATTAAAATAACAATGAGATACCGCTGCACACCTATTAGAATGGTGTGACAACCATTCTGACAACACCAAAACACTGACAACAGCAAATGCTGGCAAGGATGTGGAGCACTGGGAACTCTCATGCATTGCTGGTGTGAATGCAAGACAGTTCGGCGAAGTTGTACAAAACTAAGCATGTGAATGTTAGCATGTGAATCAGCAATCACGCTCTTTGGTTTTCATCCAAAGAACTTGGAAACTTATATTCACACAAAAGTCTGCGCACAGATGTTTTCAGTACCTTCATTCATGATTGCAAAAACTTGGAAGCAACCAATATGTCATGATTTTTAATGAAGATAAACTTTGAAAAAATAATCTCGTGTTTACTGAAATCTTAGGACATTTATTTTTTAGCTATGATTTTTAAATATCCAAATCATAAAATAGGGTATTTTCTTCCATTTCTTATGTTCTACGTTTTCAAATTATATTAGCTTTAATATAATACTAATTCGTATCATACAAATCAAGGTGTGTTGTTGTTGTTGTTGTTTTGTTATTGTTGTTGTTAACTCTTCTGCACAAGCTCGTTTGAGTTTAGGGTAAAATTCTGTTCTGGTTTTCCCAAAATGCTTTGTTCTCTGACAATGTCATTTACATCTGATTATAGTTAGCAATCATTGTTTGAATATCTCCTACTTCCAAATCACTTCTTCTTATTGTAGTTCCATGTGATATATGCAGGGTAGGAAAAACAACAGAATTCCATTTCCAATTCCAATGTAAAGTGACTATCACAAAATAAGCATACCTATCTTTATCAAATAAAATGTAATTCCCCATTTCTTTAGTACCAGTCTTTAGAAATGTCTGTGGAGATCTTAAAATTTATTTAGAAATAACTTTCCCTCCAGTTTTATTTTGGAGATATAACGTTGTCTTCTACCTTTATTATTTCTCTGCAGAGGTGATTTTCTTGTTACAGAGCTAGTCATTTTCTTAGGTCACCTGGTCACAAGGCAAGAACTAGAATCATCATGTTCTCTGGTGTTAGGTCCTTGTTTCAGAGCACAGGACCAAGTTTCCAAAGGCTCCTATTCTGTCACAAAATTTTCGTATGTCAAATGTGATGCATGAAGAGTGGGGATGATCAATGCTTTAATTCAAACGTTGATATATGTTAGACAAGACAGCTGGACAGGTTGTAAAGAAAGGCATGGCAAGAAATTCCATGAAAATTAAACTTGAAAGCTTTTAAATTTTGTATTTTTTAAAAAAAAAGATCTATAAATAATGTGGAAACTGAACTAGTCTAGATTTTTTTCTAACCTTACATTTTCACAATTTATTATTGTATCACCCTAAAAGCATATTCTTATTAGTGTGTCATAGGAGGAAAAGGCTTCTGGTTTGATAATCTTGTAGTTCAATTTCTTGGGTGAAAATTCAGGCTTAAATACATTACATATGATTTGATGACATGATAATCAACTTTCTTATAACGTTTTATCCATCAAACAATGCTTTGTAAGAGCTTTAGGGGAAAAATTCTGTTTTGTTTTTCTTACAGAGTGACATATATAAAGATTCACAAAGATAAACTGAGAAGTGTAGAACACTGAGAAATGGAGACTGTGTGATCAATAATTTATAAGTGAAACTTATTTTAGTGCCACTAGATGGCATATGTTAGCTGTGAATCTGACTTGAATTGATCAAAGATTAGGAGATTCTTGTTCCCCAGGATGTCCAATACACTTTCCCAACTGTCTTCTCTTTTATCCTTACTAATTTTGTGATGTTGTTTTAAATTAACAAACTTTTACATAATTTTTCAAAAATGCTAGAATCTGGTGCAATTATTTAATAATTAATATCACATGATTATTTCTATATCAAGTTAAAATAGAGGTTTTATATAGATATTTTTAATGTATGAATTATGTAGGGAAAAAAGGGTGTTTTCTCTTGATCCTTCCTTGGAAAAAATCCTCAAACATTTTCAATATGAAGCTTTAGACAAGTAGGCTAATTTGGATGAAGTCTTGAAAAATAAATCATAAATCTGAAACGAAGGGAAGGCTTTTCTTTTTTGAAATAATCATATTAAAAGATTGTCATTTGGGTAATAATTAGCAGGAAGTCTTTCTGATGATTTTTTACTTTGAATGAAGTCATTGTCTGTATTTAGGAAATAGGCCATAAAAACACAAAATCCTAGAGGGGCTTTCCTTAATAATCAGTATTAACATAAGCAAGCATCAATTGAGATAATTCTCACCTATTGTGAGAGAAGAATAAAGAAAACAAAAAGAAGGAAATATTACACCCAGAGCTTGGTACTATGTTGAAGGATAGATGGGCACCGTTTGAGGCTTTCATTTGTCATCTTCAGCAACCAGAGGTCAGATAAAGTCAGGCTCACTCCCATGGTATATATATCAAGGTAGTGGAGCTCCAGTGAAAATTTAATTCTCAACCCATGCACGTCTGGTCCATCAAGGTCAGGACCTTGATTGGGAAAAAAGTAAAACTTGGACTCAAGACATCTGGGATGATACACTTGATGAACTTGAAACAAGGTCTCCTTTGAACCTCTGGGCCTATAGAAGTGGCCCGTTTCTCCCTGTCGAAGATGAGCATTCCCCATTGACTTGAAGACAAGACAACATCTTGCGGTTTAACTTGCGGGTCGTTTAGGATTAGTCTCCACCGCCTCACCTGGCTACCAGACCAATTATTAGGGTCAGGTCAAAATATACTCAACTGGGGAAATGCTGATTCTGTCAGGGAAGGAAAATGGTTATCTACTAGAGAAGCTGCAGAACTTAGTATCTTAGTGCATTCTGAATTCTATAACAAAATGCCATGTGAATTTTGAGGAGACACAAACATCCAGACTATAGCGCCTAGCTAGCATGTGCTAGCAGAAGCTGCAAGAGTGTATATGACACTAAATCCTGAGAGTGCAGAGGCTGATGGATCTAGAGCTCTAGAACATAAAATTATTAAGGGATAATTTATTGATATGACAGTGGTGATTAATACCCTGGCAAGGACCACAGGAAACAGTGTTAACATGCTCCTGGAAGCTTAGAAAAATAAAGAGCCACACTAAATGAAGTAAAAATTACAGAATTTTCTTGCTTCAGGAAGGGACCAAGTGGCATTCTAGAGGAGATGTACTGTATAAGGGCAGAAAATCCACCTCCCAGCTATAATCCACAGGAGACCCCAGAGAGATCTGCATTTATTAAATCAATAAGGTATCTGTTGGTGAGATGGCATCCCACTGAGAACCTCAATGGTGCCTGTTTTTTGTAGGCTGGGCTGACAGTAGGAGTTTTTGTTACAGAATTGAGCACTTCTATTGCAATGGGGGTAGGGTAATAGGATACCAAAGTGAGAAAACCTGTGCACTTAAGAGTCAGAAATAAGAAACATTGTAATGAGCACCATGGTCAGAGTAGCAGCTGGAAATACCTGGCCCACAGAGGGTTACAGAGATGGTTACTAGGACACGTTACTCCATGTGCAAGATAGATGGACAGCCAATTTGGGTATTTCGCAATTTGTACAACTGAAAGAATTCAAGGACCCATGATCTGGAGATTTAGGACAGACATCTCAATAAAAAGTTATGAGTCCATGCCCAGTACTCAGAGCTGAGGTATTTTGAAGATCCAGAACCCATTAACTGAAGAAGCGGCTGCATCCTCATGAGGAAGAAAAAAACCCATTAATACTGCAGCATGTATATGTGGCAATAATCCCCCTAGTAGCTCTTTCTCCAAAGAAAACATAGGTCATTTCCTTCTATACGTGATCGGTGTCAAAAGGGGAACCAGACATTTTGACAACTGCTGAATACAGAATTCAAGTTAAAATTAATTCTTAGGGTCTGAAACATCACCATGGCCCCAGATTTAGGGCTTACAGTTACCAGGTAAGATAAAGGAAGTCCCCAGCCCAAGTTCCCCTCACTTTTGGTCTACTCAGCTCACTCCCACTTTGTGAGCATTTCCATGGTGCCCAGATCTACTTTCACAATGGATATACTTGGTGGCTGGAAAAGCTATAACATTAGTTCCTTGGCCTGCAAAGGCCAAATGTTAGTCTCTGAAACTGCCCTTTCCCTGGCAAAGATAGTAATTAAAAGACAATAGCATAATCTAGGAGAGATAGGACATGACAGGGATTAGCGCTGCCCTTAAAATATATGAAGGATGGTGGTGGTCCCCATACAAGCCCCACTTAATTCGCAAGTCTTTCCTTTATAAAAATTACATGGCTTCTTGTGGATTAGAGGAAACTCTCTAACTCAGACAAGAAGTAGCCTCAGTTTTAGCTGCTGGGCTGGATCTACTTTACTAGCGCAGATCAATGTAGTCTCAGTTAAATGATATAAGGACATTTATTTGGTGAATACATTATTTTTATCCATATGAGAAATGAGTTTGCATTCATGGAATAGACAATAATATATATGTATTGTCCTGTTCAGGTTTAGGTTATTCTCTCACTTTCTGTCATAATATCCTCCAAAGGGTCCAAGATTGTCTGGACATAAGATCACACCATTCTCTTATATCTATGCCATCATATTAATTATACAGATGAGCAAAAAGTGGGAAGAAAGTTGGAGGCCTTGGTAAGATACATGCACATCAGAAGATGGGAAATGAATCTTACAAAGAATCAGGGGCAGGCTACCGTAGTAATTTTTTTTAGACTTCTCATGGTTTGGGGTAGCTGAGACATTCCGCTAAAGTAAAGGGAAATTGTTTCAGTTTGTACTTCCCACACCAGTCTATTTACTAGGTGACAGTAAGAGCTAACAAATATGAGTGGGGCTCAGAGCAAGAAAGGGCTGTGCAGCAGGTCTTGGCTGTAGGGTAAACAGTCCTGCCTCCTGGGTTATGTGACCTAGCAGGAATCTATAATACCAAAGGAGTCTGTGGTGAGAAAAGCATCTTGTAGAATTTGTGGAAAACCCCAATAAAAGAAGGACAATGTAAACCTATAGCATTTAATGGCAAGTCCATGCCATCTGTGGGAGAAAACCCCACACCATTCAGAAAAACTGCTCCTGGTGTGCTAGAAATAATCTCAGCTATCTGGTCATGGAATACTAAGTGACCATGGGGCTACAGCTGCCCATCATGAGCTAAGTTCTATCAGACCAATCAAGTCAAAAGCTGAGTGGAACCAACAACAATTCAGGGTAAAACTTAAGAACATCTATGATCAGGTATGCACAGAGCCAGAGGGCACAAGTTAGCTGCATGATTGATTTATTGAGTTAGCGGCCCAGACCTCCATGTCTTTCACTACAGTTGCACTGACACTGCTCTCTCAACTTACATCTAAAGCAGCATGGGTTGGAGGAGCAAAAAGACTGAGTTTGCTTCTCTGGTGAGCTAGCTCAGTATATGGATGTAAGCAGAAAAGGGACTTATGCTGCTGCAGTTAGTCTGAAAGCCACAACTGTTATTTCATAACTCCCTTCCTTACTACCTATTTTAGATTCCTTTCACTCTAGGCTGGAACCTCTGATGAGTCCTCTGTTGAAGTGTATCACAGTTCTACATCTTCTCTCACTGCCTTAGGTGTTGTTCCCCAAAGCACTCCTGCAGTAAATCTCCTGCAAACAAATTTCTACTTGAGAATTGTTTTTCAGGGAACCTGACCTAAGAACTCTCTGACTTAGGAAAAACCTGAGCAAGTGTAAACTGGTTCTTTTTTTTTTTCTTTCAGTATTGCTACTCTCATAAAATAACCCTAGTTTTGTGGTAGAACTCTAAAGCTTTTGAAGTATGTTAGGATACTGGGACTAAGTAAGCACATGGGTTAGTCTCAAAACTTATCAGACAAGTTCATCATCAGAAATGTATGAAATTGCTTGCCACTTAGATATTTGATCTTGTCCTTTGAAAAAGAGAATCAAATCCACTTTCTGAGTAGTCTAATAAATAATTCAGTCTAATTTCATGATATATTCTTTAATTTATAAATTATTTCATATGAATGATTTCTATTTTTAAATGCCTTAATTTAATGTTCATTATTGAAATACAATCACAATCTGAACACAATTGGAATCCTCAGTTTATTTTCTATTGGTGATTAGTCTATTATTATAAAGTTTTTAGCTAAAATAATCACATATCTATAGCATATAAACTTTAGAAAAATTGCAGCAGTAAATATCAGATCTATGAAAATATGACAGTTATGTTGAAAAATAGGTAATGTTTTACTGTTAAAGCTGTATTTTCAGAAGACCTTTTCAGGTATAGCAGGTGACATGACGATATGGTGACCTTTATGCTGGTGAAAGTCAAATGTCTTCTACTGGAATCACTTTCTTTTTTAATTGTTCAACATCTTGACTTCACCTGTCTGTCTGTTGAATAGATATTGCATTCCTGCCACTGAAAAGAAGGAAAAAGTACTTTGTTAAAATATTTATAAAAAGTTGAGTGACTGCTAAAAATTGGAAATGTAAATTTGACCAGTAAAAGGTAATAGATATATAGATATTTTATAAAGCTAATATTTTGAGGATATAACTTCTGTAATTAATCATTGTTCCAGCAGCTGTGTATACTTGACACCTGGTTCACCAATAATTAACAATATCACAAGCTCTTTATAACTTATGATAAGGAGAAGAGGTAGGGATTTGGATTAATATATATACTGAAAACTGCTTATCACTCCACTTGACTAATGAATTTCCCTGACTCTCTTCTAATAAACCTGACAGAGTCACTCTATATTCTTGAATGCTTAGCTTATCTTTTTGAGGAATTCTTCTCTCAACTGCCAGTAACATCTGTTGACTCCATCTCCCAAGACTCTGAAGAAATTTCTCATCGAAAGAAGTGAAATCTTTAAGATGGTGCAAACACATAGTAGGTGTACACATATGCACACCCAAACAATATTGTGAATCATCTAAAGTAATCTAACCCCCATTCACTCATTCATTGAATATCATCTTGGAGAGATTGGGATTGTAGGCTCTGGAACTGACCACTGGGATTTTAATCCTGTTTCCACCATTTACCATGCATATAACATTATACAAGTTACCTGACCTTATTCTGCCTCATTTCTTTATATGCAGAATGGGACTAATAAATAAAGCACCTCCCTCCTAGGTTGGAAGTGAACATTAAATGAGTTTAGGAATATCCTGGTACATAAATCAGTAATCTAGAATTTTTTTCAATTGATGGTAGAAGGGAAATTCTCTACTCTTGTGTACGTATTGTCATATGTAGCTACTCACCTGCAAGACTTGAAAGGTCTAGCTCACATATACCCTTAATGAAGAAATGAATTAAGCAGCAGAATGGGCAGGGAGGGAAATAAAGAAATAATGAGACTAAGATTGAGAAAGCAGTGAATTTAACATTTAATATTGGAGATGCTGTCCAAGAATTGTGGCATTCATTGAATGAACATTTTATGGGGTTGGGGTGGCTCAGTTTCTTTGTAGAATGTACCCTGACATTTAACATTGGGAATCACTCTTTTCCCTTCCTCTTGAAATGGTCATAAAATGATACATTTTAATAGCAAACGTGGTATACTTAACATACCCTTTCACGTTCATTAATTTTTTTCCTACATAAAAGTCACAACTGTTCACAAAGACATGGAACAATGAAAGAGAGGCCATGGTGAACAAATCCAAAGATGAATGAACTGTTGTCTAATTAAAGAAAGCACTGTGTGGTGAATCGGGCCCCACTGGATGAGAGCAATCACTCTACCATACTGGCTAGGAAAAAACTATGCAGAAACTGTACTAAAACATTCATAGTACTAAACCATACACACACACACACACACACACACACACACACACACACACACACACACAAACATATGTGAAATAACCATTGGTCTTTATTAAGACAGCATTATTCCAGGTCTAATTACAGTGAAGGAAAGTATCATGATGGAAACAAGAATATTGTAACAATTGTTCCAGATTACACAGGGGGATATTTGGAGAGCTCTGAAAAGGAAATCTGGGAGGAAAAAAGTTGTGTTGGGATTGGATTATATATAACAGGCACAGCTAGAAATAAAATTAATTTGAGCAATTAGTAAAGTATGTTATATTTTTGGTCAGTAAGAAAATAAAAGTCAAGTAGAATCCCTGGAAACCCCAAAAGCTATTTCGTTAAGTCATGTTTCAAATATGAAGCACGCTAAAGCACGCCTTAATTACAGAAATGGATAGAAAGTAGGAAAAAGAATGATTTGACTTTGATGATAACAATGGCCTCCTTCATGTAACACAAGGTCTGTAGAGCAATGGCCTCCAAGACTGGGGACACACATGACAGGGGGTGCACAAGACAATCCAATGACTGCAGAAAGTATATTGGGAGTTTCTTTTCTTATTTTAAAAATTATATTTTTCTATGCTTTTGTTGCACATAATAGTACAGTACTTAACACACAGACATCCATGTATAACATATAAAAAACAAAAACATTTATTGAGGTTGTTGCTCAAGATTTATTTTCTTATAGGATTGCATAATGAAAACGGTTTGGAGAATAATAATGTAACAAATAAAATGACACCATTGTATATTATTTGGCTTTTCACTGAGGGTACTGATATAGTCACAATATAGCATGGCTTATAATTTATTAAGTTTTAGAATTGTTATTAGAATCAAATTATGGTTACCACTGGAGACTGATTGGTGGAGGGGGTGCCATGGGATTAGGTAGAAGATGGTTTCTTTTCATTATAAGTTCTTAGGTACTATATTAGTTTTATCATGGTCATATATTACTTAGGAACTTCGAAGAAAACCGTGTTGTTTACTTTCTTAATCTGAGTTTAAAGTTAGCTTTTGTGCTCTTATGGGGACATCATGTGTTATATTAGTTATTATGTAATTAATGTGGTACATTCATCAAGAAATTAGGCAATAATTCTGATTGGTATTTCCCAACTATTCCATTCATTACAATAATTCATGATAATTGTTAGAAATATGCACTTCTGGGCTTTCCCTGGTGGCGCAGTGATTGAGAGTGTGCCTGCCGATGCAGGGGACACGGGTTCGTGCCCCGGTCCGGGAAGATCCCACATGCTGCGGAGTGGCTGGGCCCGTGAGCCATGGCCGCTGAGCCTGCGCTTCTGGAGCCTGTGCTCTGCAACGGGAGAGGCCACAACAGTGAGAGGCCTGTGTACCGCACAAAAAAAAAAAAGAAAAGAAAAGAAATATACACTTCCAAGTCTCCTCTCCTGAAGATGTTTATTTAGGGTGGGGCCCACAATTCTACTTGTTGATAAGTATTGTAGATAATTCTTACGATTAGGAAAACTTGGAAAAATTGCTCCTGAATACACTTAATGAATTTTTTTTTTTTTTTTGCTGTACGCGGGCCTCTCACTGCTGTGGCCTCTCCCGTTGCGGAGCACAGGCTCTGGATGCGCAGGCTCAGTGGCCATGGCTCACGGGCCCAGCCGCTCCGTGGCATGTGGGGTCCTCCCGGATCGGGGCATGAACCTGCGTCCCCTGCATCAGCAGGCGGACTCTCAACCAGTGCACCACCAGGGAAGCCCCACTTAATGAATTTTTAATGTAGACATGAAATTGTTATTTTGACAGATTTTCTGTGGCATACATGATGCCTATCTAGATTTGTTTGATAGCATATAAAATTTAAAATTAACATAATAATTTTAATTACGCATGTCATATTCAAAGTATGCAATGACTAATATATAAGTAGTAGATATGCTTCATTTTTTGTTTTATTTATATTTTATTCCAAACTCAGCCAATGTAATACTTCTCTCCACCTACACATAAACTTTTTGATGTCTCTCTTCAAATAGTTAGCATTCAAGGAACAAACAACTTATTCTTACTACTGGTTCTCTAACTGTCATCCTTAGTATTAGATCCTGCTCACTTCTTTTACTTTCTTTCACCTTTTAGAGTTCTGCTCACTTGTACCCTCTGATGGGGTCCACCTTCTCCAATCATAAGCCAATAATCAGCACTTGAGCAAGAAAGATATTAAGTGTCAACCCCTCTGCATAGAGCAGTGCTTCTTAATCCTGGCTGCACATTATATTCCCCTGAGGGGCATTTGGCTTTTAACACACTTCAGTCCTAGTCAAGGAGAACTTCTGTGAGTTGGACACGGACATCAGCATTTTTAAAATAAGAATATTCTTCTCATTTACAAGTGAGGCAGCTCAGGTTCAGATAGACCAAGTGGTTTCCCCAAGATTATATGGAAATTAAATGATGCTGTGACTCTAACTTACCTTTTATTCCCTAACCTATATCCTTCCTTCTGTGTCTTTAATACCTGAACCAAACATTATCTGTTGTTTACTTCATCTGTGATTCTAGTAAAATTTTCCCTTTAACTTATCATTATAAACACACACAACACACACATATGAGAGAGTTAAAGATATGCACAACTCTACCCTATTCTAGAATAAAAATATTTTGTAACTATCGCTTGAAGTTATTTATGTTGCTCTACTCTCCCATATCTTTCTTCACTTCTGTTAGAAAATCTCTGGAAGGAACAGTTTACACCTGGTTACTTATTTCCATTAAGTCATTACATGATATTTACCTTCTGAAAGGTTACCAGCACTAAATCTCCTGTTTAGCAAACATGATTTGAGTGCCTAGTATTTGATTGGCACTGGAGATAAACACTGAATTAATATTTCCAGCTGTCTTCCAAGAAGTTTACAGTAAGAAAGACATAGAGAGAGATCAATTGTATTATATATGGTGATAGGCGTTTTAGGAGTAAATGGAGGCATACCCAGTCAAGGAAGGTTATCCAGGGAATGTTATGTCTGATTTATCTTGCTTTGCAACTAGGAGTTAGTTGTTGAAGAAGGGTGAAGGGGGTCATAAAAGGCATAAAACAGAAAGGTAGTATAAACAGAACATATGCAATCAAGTCCTATGCAAAAGAATAAGGGATGACAGACTTAGTGAGCTACAAGTGGTGTTATAGTCCCAGAATTAATGGTATATATCTGGGATTGTACATCTTTAGGGATAGTGAAGAACATGATTGTTTTCATTAGCTAAGAATTTGGAATTCTGGCAACATGAAATTGGCCCCAAATCTCTGTTCCCTTATAGGTTAACCTTATAGGTTTCCTTATAGGATAATATTGCACACCTGGCCTGGCACTTAGTACATGCTCACACAATGTTGTCCATAAATATTTTATGTCATTATATAGTAGCAATGGAGTCAGTATTTGAAGATTTGAAGGAAATGTAGGAGAGAAACAGTGAAGCCAGTTAGGAGACTACTGCCGTGGCAAGCAAAACATGATTAATTAAAGCTATTCAGGTAGTAATGAAGATTAATGGGGGATAACAGAAGGCATTTAAATCTACTTTGTATGGGGTTTGTGAATTTTTAGAATGCAAGTTTCAAGAAAAAGTATCTCAAGAATTCATGAATCATTGTAATTAAGAAAAATTAATGAACATTTGAATAGTAGAACAATTTATTACTATAATGTATTTGGACTTTTAAGCAAAAATAAGCATTTATAATTCCCTTAATTTAAGCATAGTTTGCATAATTAAAACTTGACAGTACAATAGTTAATCACTCCATAATCCTTCTCCTCAGTATTGTGAAATCTTTTCCATGCGTTAGAACACTTTTTAAACATAGGAACATTGATACTGTATTCTGCTTCCTACCAGGATCAATTGCACATCCATCATAAACTATTGATGGCTGGAAGAAAATAATTTACAATTATTATTCGGTGCTAAATTTGTATTCCTATATATAGATGTTGACATTACCAGTGACCTTATAATTCCTAATAAAATTACTACTTTGTAATTCACAAACCCACTATACTGGGGTCATTTATTCAACAAGAAATCTGATAACTGATTAAAATGATTGTCTTGTTTACTCCTGTTATTCATGTATTAAGTAAATACTTATGCTGAATACTTCCTCATAGTTGCATAGCAATTTGCTTGTTGATATTAAAGCTTTACTCAGGTGTATCCAAGACACTGGCCACTATTACACTGTCTCCAGGGCAGCTAGAAAGAGCCTAGCCTGTTGCCTTCTATTGACTCCTTAACATTAGACTTAGAGAAATCACAGGAGACATTGTAGGAGGTGTTTCAGTTGAATGTTAGAGAACAACTCGCCTTTAGGGTGAGTTGTATTATTTTTAACATGAACATACTGCTGCTTAGGTACAGTTATAGAGCAGATAAAAATTGGATTTAATCAGGGTTGAAGTTTTTTTCCCTACGTGAGTTTGAAGGAGGCCAGCAAACATTAAGTGTTTACAAATAGAACAATAATACTGGACAATGGATCCAAGCCAGATAAGAAGCAAAGTAACACCTGAGGGTAGTAATAGATAAAGAGAAAGTAGTAGGGCCATCAGCATGAAGGATTTTGGATAAATAGAGAAATACCTAAATATTTTGGATTAAGTTGGGTAAGGATCAGAGTGGGATATTTGTCAGCTAGATTTTCTAAAGTGTTAGTTATTGATGATGACAAAGTCCTAAAGGTAACCATGAGAGTGGGTATCTGGAATGGAAGGACAAAGAGTAGGGGCAGAGAAGTTAAAAGAACTGAATCAGCCATGACACTGGTGGATCATTTTCGTGGAGGTTCAATATGCCATGAAATATGCCAGGAAAAGTGCTGGAAATAAACCCAATAAAGTCATTGATGAATTTGAGGATAACAATAACAACAGTTAATGCCTGTTAAAATATGGTGATATACACCTCAAAGAGCAGAAATTTATGAAGGAGAAGAGACATATGCTGGAAAAGAAACAAATGAGGGGGCAAGTCACTTCATCTCTGGGTTCTGAAATATTAGGGTGTGTTTGCAAAAATAACATCCATAGCAGTGTTCTTCAAGGTAAAAAAAAAAAAAAAATCAATTCGTTCAAGAAGGTGAAAGGAATACCATGGTGGAAGAGACTAGCACGCATATATTTTAATACAGTGTCATAAATGCTATGATGAAGCATAAGTAAGTTTCTACAGATGCGTCTTTTACTACATAGTGTGATGAAGAGGGTGGCAGTGAGGATATCTGACTCTAGTTCCAAAGTATCAGAAAGGCAAAGAAGGGAAAGCTGGTTCAGTTCAAAAGAAAGCTTGTGAAAAGACTTGGAGTTTGTAACACCATACTTAATGTCAAGACTGTGCAACCTCCTCCCCACTGTTCTCCATCTATGAAATGATACCGGTATTAACCCATGTGAATCCCAGGGTTAATTCTTGTACAAAGTTTCCCTGACTGGTCTAGCTCACAAAGACCTCACTATTCTCTGAATACCTATGAAGCTTATTGTATGCACTGTGCATGTTGGCAGGAATTAATAAACTGCCATACATTATTCCCTACAATATTTTACTTATATTTTTTCCCAGATGGAATAGGTTCTTGGTGAGTGAAGACCATGTTTTATACTTCTTTAAATTCTTCCAAGTAATCTGCAGGTGAACTCCACACTTAAGCGTTGCATAAAGGCCTGTTGAATAAATCTCATTTATTAAATTAATTTAAGTGGAAATTGCTTTGGTATTAACTGGAAAATATCTTAATTATCCAAAGTCATTGAGCCAAATATAGTGTTACATAAAAATTAGTTCTGTAATTCGGGAAAACCTTTGTTCTTTACTTTCAGTGTTTTACCTCCAATTTGGAATAAAATATATGCTAAATGAATATTGTAATGGAAGAACCACTATAAAACAGTTTGTCCTATGGTATATATTTGTTCAAATACCTGAGTGGTATAAGGTATCATTTGCCATACCTCCCCTAGATTATCTGTGTAACCTAATTTAACCTCTTGGTGGGGAAAGACATCAAAAAAGAAACAAAGAAAGGGCAATAGAAATTTGAATGCCGCCTTACCAATACACACAATCAATTTATACTTCCACAGATATATCAACCTTAGAATATTATTTTCCTTATCACTGATATCAAGAATGTCAATTACTTTAAATTGAATGTTAGCTCTTTTCTCCTTCAATTTCCATTTCCATAAATTCTTTAATTTCTCTTTATGATTTACCATTCACTGTAATTTACTTGCAAGTACTTTTTGTTGTCTGGACGTTATGAAAAACTGAAAGAGTAACTATTGTAATACCTATGACATGGTGTTTCTCTTTGCCCTTACCTGATGATTTCCAGGCAGCAAGTTTGGCTTTGGGTCATTATTCTATAAGTTTCCATGCCTATAAAAAACGTTAAAGATATAATGGAAATATTTGTTTTTATCTTTAATACAAAAATACATATTTTAGCGCTTATATGTATAAGTATAAATGATCCATAGTTTACTTTTATAAATAAGTAGGTAATCAAACACTAAATAATGTTGTATTTAAATGACTTCAATTGGCCCTTCATAGCCTCCCATGTGTAATAAATCATAATCGTTTATGTTCTTAAGTGCAGATTAACAAAAGTTTTATTTTTAATAATAGTTTCAGATAGCATCTCTTATTCTAGAGAGAGATAATGGATCTTGATGCTGTTCAAAGACAAAAATTTATATATTTCATCTTACATTCTTGAAAAAGGTGTAGTTGTTCTTATTCCTGTGGCATTTATGCCTCCCCATCATTAAATAAACAAGTTCACTTGAAAATTGTTATAATGTTATACAATTGGCAATAGAACACCGGTAGTAGATCTTAGCATTCATCTGTAAATCTGATTTTCCTTTCTGCTGTGTCCTCATGCCTGCAATAGTATTAGGTAGTCAACAAATACCATTGAATGAATGTACAGCTACTTTAAAAAAATACTTGATAAAGAATGTATAGGTGAAATTAAACCTTTTTAAATGCCAATCAACAATTTATGGCCTAAACTTGAAATTTAATGGAGCATAAAGGACACACATCTTAAAGCCTAAAATTTCTTTCTTTAAAGCATCAAGTTGGCTTTTACCTTGGTACCTGCCTGGGCTCGTTGGTAGTGAGCCTTGGTTGGATCTGCTGATGTTTGTGACAGTGAGGAAAGAATCTTGAGCAGGCAGAAATACTATAGATAAAGGAACAAAAAACAAAGAGCGATATTTTGAAAAGAAACTGAGTGCCTATTTTTTAATCAAAATTATCAGGTTACCAAAATCAATTATCTGCTTTGATATTAATCAAACAGCATTGAGCTTCTCAGTTAACACTGCATGCATGCACACACACACAATGTAATCTAAACAAAATTACAGTAAGTATTTCTCTTGGATATGAAAGTGAAAATGATATCCTTAAACCATTTTAATAAACTTTCCATAAGAAAATATAAGCTCCTTAGATGCTAAAGCTATTTCAGATTGCTCTGCCATTTCTGCAGTGAGGAAAAAAGACTATGAATATAGTAGATGGCATTGGAATACTTGGGAAGATGTTTCTATTTTTAAAAGCTGCTATGTTGTAGCAATATAATTTGGTCATGCTCCTCTTGGTGGTAGCACATCTACACATCCTTTTATATGATACAGGAATTCAGATCAGAAATATGTTATATAGAGGAAAATGGAAGCAGAACACTTTTAAACCCACTTATTACCTTTCTTAGTTATGGTTTTTAGCTTGAATCATTTGATTGATGGCTTAAGAAAAAGAGCATTATTTTTGGAACCAGAAGATCTTGGTTAATATGTTGTATCCAAATCTAAAACAGTGATGCTATTATATATTTCTCAGCTTTGTTGTGATTATCAGCAAGGATAACATATGTAATGCATAAAAGTAATAGGTGCTCAATATATTTTTCACAGTCTCTTCCCTCTATGACTTTCACCATGACCTCTTTAAGGCATTCTTGATAGACTTTATGAGCAATGAACAGATTCAAATAGAAGCAGTGATCCAAATCTTACTCTTTGAAGAGGCACCATGCAATAGCATAGAGACACGTCACAAAGAGAACTACCGTTAGAGTTGACACTGCAGGTATCCAGTTATCAGGGCTCCAGTAATATGAAATATTTATTGACAGAGGTAGTAATCTGAGAAATATAATAAATATTAAGTATTACTAGCAGTGTAGTACACAAAAATGAAGAACAATATACACTGAATAGAGCATTTTGCACATTTTACTGTTTTTGTATTATTAAAATATGCTGATACTTACTTGAAAAATGAAAAACACAAACACAGCAAATTGCAAGGTGTAATAAACTAACATCTATTTCTACCACCAAAAAACCAAATGTCTTTCTTTAAAACACATGTCTCTGTTCATAATATTGCCACTGGCTAGAATCCTCTTTCCTGTCCTGGAGAACTCCTGGTGAATCCTCCATCATTGCTTTTACAAGCCTGACTTCTGGGTAGTAATTACTCCGCCTTGTTCATTTATCTACTGTAATATCTAGAATAATTTACTACATTTATTTCCTTTAATCATGACTCTTCTACTGGGAAATAAATTCCTGTTACACGAGGACCATTACTTGCTATATCTATATCAATATGGATTCTACAGAATTCCTGGCACAGAAACGATATTAATGAATTTTGGCTAAATGACAGATTGAGTGAATCAGCAAGTTATTTACAGGGTAAAGTATTATGTACCTAACAACCTTAAAAAGTAGGTTGTTGCCTTTTCTTGTTCCCTATCATAAAAGCACAAAAAATATCTTTTGTCAGATAAATTCCCATGAAATGTTTCCATTTAACAAGCTAGTAATATAAAGTTTGATATCAATTTAAATTTAATTTCCCTGACTAAGCTCATGATATTCCCAGCAGATGGCAGCATAGGATAGGATAAATTTTATGAACCTAGGCATTAGGCGTGCCATTTTGTAAGGCAACACAAGTCAGGGGGCTGATTTCACAGAAATGAAAAAGGGAGAAAACAAGGATCCATCAACAGAGATGGTAACAGAGATAGCACTACTTATATATGTCAGGGAGAGGAATCCTTTTTACTTTGTTGAATGTTGGTAGTTGTTGAGATTAGGTATTATATGACTAAACATTCTATTTTATACTACAACAATCTGGGCATGTCTGGACAAAGAAGTGTCAAGAAACTACTTGGTTTTAGTAGTATCAGTTGAAATACTGTGGCCAGTTTTCCCAATAAATAATATACTGTATTTCCAAATGATAAACAGACCAAAAAGATTAGTTGGCTATGTCTTAATTACCTACCTCTATTTTCAGCTCATTAAGATAATATAGTCCTACCAAACACATTTGGGAAGAATACCACTAATATAAAAAAGAGATCCGAAGCATAAACCTATTAAGTTAGCTAGCTTGCTTTCTTATTCTTTCTTTCTCCATCCTTCCCACCCTCCCTCTCTCTCTCTTTCCCTTTCTTTCTTTCTTGTTTGCTTGCTTGCTTGCTTTCTCTTTCTCTTTCTTTCTCCCTTTCTCCCTTCCTTCCTTCCTTCCTTCCTTTCTCTCTCTCTCTCTCAAAAAATATTTATTGAGCACTTACTATAGCCCAATTAGTGTGCATCAGAATTGCCATACAAAGGAAATAGAAAACCTTAAACCTGAAAAGGGTAGGACTAGCATTTATTTAATAGCCACTCTATGCCATGATTGATGGCCTTTTAGCTATATTATTTCAGTTTCCCCTAATGCCAATCCTGAAAGAAAGGTGTTTGCTGTTTCCAATTTACAAAGGAAAATTGAGGCCCTTGAAGGTTTTGTATGGTACCTAAAGTTCCACAGTAACTAAGTGGCAGAACTGGTGTTCTTGTCTAGATCTGCATGTCTCTAAAGACCATGTTCTTTCTAGTAGACAGTGCTACCTCCCAAGAAAATGAAAACATTGTAAGAGTTTTGAGAAAAAATTCAATTCCTGTATCATATAAAAGTAATTACAGTTTTTTTCTCCCCCAGGAAAATTCAGCAGGATAGATCCAATTAAAGATATTTGAAAATTCTTAGAGGTTAGATGGAAGAATCATCTTTACTTCTTGTACTTAGTTTGCCTGACTAACAAGGGTGGATTTCCCAATTTCTTTATTCTGTTTTTTTTTCCCCTCCCTCTCTCATGCATACACATCAAAGATGAAGCTTTTATAAAAAAATAAAGTGGCATTTAAAAAAATTTAAAGTATAAGATAAGCTGGGTTATTACTCCTTTTCAGGGATTATGTAAAAATGACAAAATCTTTTTATAGGGATTAAATATAATATTAATTGATTGTATTTATATAACATGTTTACTATAAGATCTTTCATGTCTTTTGTTTCTTTTGATCCTTGCCACATCCTTTGTACAATACATATAGCTATTCTAATCCCTTTAGTAATCCTTTTACACACAGTAAATATTTAAATATGTATTATGTGAAGACTTGGCTCTCTCAATTATATATTCTGTTAATTGGTGATTATATTATATATATTCTGTTATTGGTGATTCAAAACAAACAAACAAAAAAAAAGGAGTTTGGGGCTTAGCTAGGCTTCCATAGCTTACTACATTATCACGTTCTGTTTTAATTTTTTTTTAACTTTTTGGAGTCTCCAGCACTAATAATCATGAGGACAAGGACATTCACTCCCGCTTTACTTTTTTTGTTTTTTTTGCGGTACGTGGACCTCTCACTGCTGTGACTTCTCCCGTTGCGGAGCACAGGCTCCGGACGCGCAGACTCAGTGGCCATGGCTCACCGGCCCAGCCGCTCCGCGACACGTGGGGTCTTCCCTAACTGGGGCACGAACCCGTGTCCCCTGCATCGGCAGGCAGACTCTCAACCACTGCGCCACCGGGGAAGCCCCAGCTTTACTTTTGCGATAGCAGCTTAACTGGTCTTGCTGTCCCTATCTTCTCCTCTTTCCCATTCTGTCCTTTACTGGTATAGTTTTAAACCTGAAACTATTCATTTGCACTTCTTAGAAATCTAAATTGGCTTTGTGTTGTCTATAAAACAAAGTCCAAAATCCATAGCATTGACTCTAGACCTATATCAATCTACTTAACATCTACCTTTCTGAGCTTACTTCTGGCCAACCCTCCTCACATATTCTAGACATACTTGGTACTTCTCCTTTCAGGAGCAGGCTCTATACTCTCACAACCTGTATTCCTCAATTTCTACCAATTCTAAATATCTTTGCTTTTCGTTTTGCCCATAAAGGCCTATATAAATTTCAGATATTTCTGCTTGGAGCTCTGCATATTCTCCAAGCCAGAATTTGTGGCATTGTCTGTACTACCATACACTTGTTTACTGTTCCTTTTAAGCACTTGTCATAATGACTTGTTATTTGATTAACTGGAAATAAATCTAAATGCTTACTGTGACTTATAAGTCTTTCCATGATATGACCTCTGGCAGTCTCTTCACTGCATTTCATGCTTTTCTTTAACTCATCACACTGGTCAGAAGATTGCTCAAATCTCAACCATTTCTCTGTTTTTCTGCCAGTCTTCCACTTACTAGGTCTTGGATTTTGGGGAAAGTTATTTAAACTCCAGAAATCTCAGTTTTCTCCTTTGTAATATGGACAGAAGTAGCTGAAACTTTGAATTTGATTAAATCATATAACGTTTTTTATTTAACCATGTGAAAATATTACATGTAGATAGACATACATTTCTATAAATTTATAAAAGTAAATTTAATGACTAGGTAGGAAGTTTTCTTAATATATTAATGGTACTATTTTCTCATAAGCAAAATTATTAAAATTTGATTTAATTGTGGTATCCTAAAATTTCTAGAAATCATTTTAGATCATGTATAGAGTATTGTACAAAGTATTCTCTTTTTATATTTACATTTTAAATATAGGTTGAAACTTTTTTTATTGCTTATGGGCTTCCTTAAGCAGAAACTATGAAGATAGTCTTATAGTTGAACAGTTACTCCTCTCTGTCACAAACATGAGAAGTGAAGAAAAACATAATTAAGGATTGACAGGACACTGGACTATGTATGTCATCAGACATTTATCTCACCATTAGGTATATCACCAGTGAAAACAAAATAATTTCCCATCTGTTATTTGGTCATATACTAAGCTTCTTACCGCTGTGTGCAGTTAATTTGGTTTGATTCATAACCTTAATAACTTGTTATATATTACAGAAAAGACAATAACAATATTCTTCCCTGTCATGAAGTCTTTCATCAGTGGGTATTAGAGTCACAGCAGATGTGCAAGGCTGTAACCTAGTAAAGTACAATTTATATATTTCTGCTGACTTTAAAATTATTTCACTTAACTCTCATGGAAGAAGAGTTTTTAAAATTTTGCCATTAAGAAATTCTGATTCAAGTTTATGCAATAGTCGCTTCTCATGCTGTGCCTCAATAAATACTTCAAGTCAAATATAGACCAGAATTCAAAAGAAAGTAAGTAATTTTTAGTGGTAAAACACTGATAATTTAAGGAGAAATGCTGTTTTTTCCCATTTACCAAAAAATTACAATAAAAATAAATACTATCAAATATTTTTTTTGAAATATTAGTATTATAAAGAAAAACATGAAAATTTTTATTTTTCCTTAGTGGGAACTGCAAATGAGAAGTACAGAGGAGGAAAACTGATTTTCCCTCTACCCTTCTAGGTTCTTAGCTGAGACACCCCTGTAATAAAAGATAGGTTAACAGAAAAACAAACAGAAGTTTAATAACATGTATACCTCCTGTATACATGGGAGATACCCAGGAAAACTGAGTAACTCTCTGAAATGTCCCAAGCCACCACCTTAAATATTATCTTCAGCTAAAGACAAAAGAAGATGTTGGGGGTGGGAAAGCCAGTTATGGGAAGCTCTCCAGAAAGGCACAGTAAACAAGGGTAAGGTTGTTATGCAGAGTTAGGTCCTTGCCTTCTCCATTGACAAGTTTCTAGATATATGGTCATCCTCCTCTTCTTGGTACAGAGAGGGAGACAAATGGAGATTTCTCTTATAGAGGTGAAAGTTTCTTACAAAAGCATTCTGTTCTGTTTTCAGAGCTTTCCCTGTGTCTGCTATTTCTTAAAAATAATCAGGCTAAAATAATTCTTATGCTAAAGAGGCTTATTTTGGTGTGGCATATTCTAATCCCCTTCAAGAGATTTGATAACCATATCTCCCATCACTTAGGACTAATGTTTTCAAACATCTTTTAATGTGTTTTCAGCCAATTAATAAATATTTATTAAATAACTAATACAATGCTACTACTTATTAATCAATCAGTGACAATTATCAACCACTACTACTGTGTCATTATTCCTTCATATTAGAAAAAGACAAAGAACAACAAGAGAAATTTAGTTCAGGGATGGGAGACATTGGGTGATTATAAAAATACCACAATGAGCTCCACTTCCTAGACATATAAGGCAGAGTGGCTGTTAAAACACAGCTCACAGCAAGTACCATATTTCCCTAATTTCTGCTGTAATTTTGATGTATATGAAAGGTAAAGACTAGACTAAGGTCAGCAGAAAGTACCAGTGGCTTCCATGGATACTCTGACCTATTAAAAAATATAGCTATAATGCTATATTATTCTTTAAAATGAGAGGTGAGAAAATAAATGCTTTTTCATTTTTTGGTGGCTAAATTTTTGCTACATATGTAGCAAAATACATATGATACATATGTATTTCCTAATCCTTCTAAAATCTTTTCCTACCCACTTTAAATTTCTTCTACCTTCCTAAATCTGCTAAGGAAAAAGATGAACAGATCCAGTATTATACTGGTAAACTAATAACTCTTATAAAGAAAATAGGAAAGAAGGAAGGGGAGGAAGGAAATGAAGGGAGGGAGGGAGGGAGAGATAGAAAGAAAGAGAGGAAGGAAGGAAGGAAGGAAAGAAGGAAGAAAGAAAAAGAAAGAAAGAAAAAGAAAAAAGAAAGAAAGAAAGAAGGAGGGAAAGAAAGAGAGAAAGAAAGACAGGAAGAGAGAAACAGAAACAGAGAAAGGAAGAAAAGATAGATCCTGGAATATAACATTTACCACTTTTTCAATGTTAATATTCCCACTCTAACTGATTTCAAGCTGGCTTAAAACCAGAATACAGAATTTCTAAATATTTAACAGTAGGCTGTCATTAGCTTAAATGAGCCAGCTCCAGAACATCACTGTTTCAAATTATCTCTGAAAACAAAGTTTCAGACATATTTGCTAGTCAATTATCTTATGAGGTATATGCTAGTAAAGGATTGGTCTTTGATGAGTCAAAATCAGCCTTGGGAAAGTAATATGCCTTTGCAGTGAGCACAACCATGTAGAAACATGTAAGGTTATAAAGATGTAACCTCATCTCTAAGCATATGTCTCTAAGCAGCCATAATATCCTTAGGTTTAATGTTTAAAATTCAGATTAAGTGAAAGAAACTGAATAATTCTAACTTTCTCACTCCATGCATCTAATGCCTTTTTTCAATTCTTCTTTGGTGGGTTAAAAATCTTTTAATTATACTGATACACATCATGAAACATGGATGGGTTACCAGGATGAATTGATTGATGGAAAGACTGGAGAAGCGAGAAAAACTACAATCCTGCAGCCTGTGGAACGAAAACCAGATTCTCAGAAAGACAGACAAAATGAAAAGGCAGAGGACTATATACCAGATAAAGGAACAAGATAAAACCCCAGAAAAACAATGAAAAGAAGTGGAGATAGGCAATCCTCCAGAAAAAGAATTCAGAATGATAGTGAAGATGATCCAGGACCTCAGAAAAAGAATGGAGGCAAAGATCGAGAAGATGCAAGAAATGCTTAACAAAGACCTAGAAGAATTAAAGAACAAACAGCTAGAAGAATTAAAGAACAAACAAACAAAGATGAATAATACAATAACTGAAATGAAAACTACTCTAGAAGGAACCAATAGCAGAATAACTAAGGCAGAAGAAAAGATAAGTGACCTGGAAGACAGAATGGTGGAATTCACTGCTGTGGAACAGAGTAAAGTAAAAAGAATGAAAAGAAATGAAGACAGCCTAAGGGACCTGTGAGACAACATTAAATGCACCAACATTCAAATTATAGGGGTCCCAGAAGGAGAAGAGAGACAAAAAGGACCCAAGAAAATATTTGAAAAGATTATAGTTGAAAACTTCCCTAACATGAGAAACGAAATAGCTGCTTAAGTCCAGGAAGAACAGAGAGCCCTAAGCAGGATAAACCCAAAGAGAAACACACCGAGACACATAGTAATCAAACTGACAAAAATTAAAGACAAAGAAAAATTATTAAAACCAACAAGGGAAAAACAACACATAATATACAAGGGAACTCCCATAAGATTAACAGCTAATTTCTGAGCAGAAACTCTACAAGCCAGAAGGGAGTGGCATGATATATTTAAAGTGATGAAAGGGAAGAACCTACAACCAAGATTAGTCTACCTGGCAAGGATCTCATTAAGATTTGACAGAGAAATCAAAAGCTTTACAGGCAAGCAAAAGCTAAGAGAATTCAGCACCACCAAACCAGCTCTACAACAAATGCTAAAGAAACTTCTGTAAGTGGGAAACACAAGAGAAGAAAAAGACCTACAAAAACAAACCCCAAACAATTAAGAAAATGGTAATAGGGACATACATATCGATAATTACCTTAAATGTGAATGGATTAAATGCACCAACCAAAGGACACAGGCTCGCTGAATGGATACAAAATCAAGACCCATATATATGCTGTCTACAAGAGACCCACTTCGACCTAAGGACACACACAGATGCAAGTGAAAAAGATATTCCATGCAAATGGAAATCAAAAGAAAGCTGGAGTAGCAATATTCATATCAGACAAAATAGACTTTAAACTAAAGAATGTTACAAGAGACAAGGAACGACACTACGTAATGATCAAGGAATCAATCCAAGAAGAAGATATAACAATTACAAATGTATATGGACCCAATATAGGAGAAGCTCAATACATAAGGAAAATGCTAACATCTATAAAGAGGAAAATAACAGTAACACAATAATAGTGGGGACTTTAACCCCTCACTTACACGAATGGACAGATAAACCAGAGAGAAAATTAATAAGGAAACACAGCTTTAAATGACACAATAGACCTGATAGATTTAATTGATATTTTTAGGACATTCCATCCGAAAACAGCAGATTACACTTTCTTCTCAAGTGCACTCGGAACATTCTCCAGGATGGATCACATCTTGGGTCACAAAAAAGCCTCGGTAAATTTAAGAAAATTGAAATCGTATCAAGCATCTCTTCCGACCACAGCGCTATGAGATTAGAAATCAATTACATGGAAAAAAACGTAAAAAACACAAACACATGGAGGCTAAACAATATATTACTAAATAACCAAGAAATCACTGAAGAAATCAAAGAGGAAGTCAAAAAATACCTAGAGATAAATGACAATGAAAACATGACAATCCAAAACCTATGGGATGCAGCAAAAACAGTTGTAATAGGGAAGTTTATAGCTATACAAGCCTAACTCAAGAAACAAGAAAAATCTCAAATAAACAATTTAACGTTACACCTAAAGGAACTAGAGAAAGAAGAACAAGCAAAACCCAAAGTTAGCAGGAGGAAAGAAATCATAAAGATCAGAGCAGAAATAAATGAAATAGAAACAAAGAAAACAATAGCAAAGATCAATAAAACTAAAAGCCGGTTCTTTGAGAAGATAAACAAAATTGATAAACCATTAGCCAGACTCATCAAGAAAAAAAGGGAGAGGACTCAAATCAATAAAATTAGAAATGAAAAAGCAGAAGTTACAACAGACACTGCAGAAATACAAAGCTTCCTAAGAGACTACTACAAGCAACTCTATGCCAATAAAATGGACAACCTGGAAGAAATGGACGAATTCTTAGAAAGGTATAACCTTCCAAGACTGAACCAGGAAGAAATAGAAAATATGAACAGACCAATCACAATGAATGAAATTGAAACTGTGCTTAAAAATCTTCCAACAAACAAACGCTTCCCTGGTGGCGCAGTGGTTGAGAGTCCGCCTGCCAATGCAGGGGACACGGGTTCGTGCCCCAGTCCAGGAAGATCCCACATGCCGCGGAGTGGCTGGGCCCGTGAGCCATGGCCGCTGAGCCTGCACGTCCAGAGCCTGTGCTCTGCAACAGGAGAGGCCACAACAGTGAGAGGTCCGCATACCGCAAAAAAAAAAAAAAAAATCTTCCAACAAACAGAAGTCCAGGACCAGATGGCTTGACAGGTGAATTCTATCAAACATTTAGAGGAGAGCTAACACCCATCTTTCTCAGACTCTTCCAAAAAATTGCACAGGAAGGAAAACTCCCAAACTCGTTCTATGAGGCCACCATCACCAGACAAAGATACTACAAAAAAAGAAAATTACAGACCAATATGAATGAATATTGATGAATATACTGATGAATATAAATGCACAAGTCGTCAAAAAAATACTAGCAAACAGAATCAACAGCATATTAAAAGAATCATACACCATGATCAAGTGGGATTTATCCCAGGGATGCAAGGATTCTTCAATATATGCAAATCAATCAGTGTGATACACCATATTTACAAATTGAAAAATAAAAACCATTTGATCATCTCAGTAGATGCAGACAAAGCTTTTGACAAAATTCAACACCTATTTATGATAAAAACTCTCCAAAAAGTGGATACAGAGGGAACCTGCCTAAACATAATAAAGACCATATACGGCAAACTCACAGCAAACATCATTCTCAATGGTGAAAAACTGAAAGCATTTCCCCTAAGATCAGGAAAAAGACAAGGATGTCCAGACTTGCCACTATTATTCAACATAATTTTGGAAGTCCTAGCCATGGCAAGCAGAGAGGAAAAAGAAATAAAAGGAATACACATTGGAAAAGAAGTAGTAAAACTGTCACTGTTTGCAGATGACATGATACTATACATAGAGAATCCTAAAGATGCCACCAGAAAACTACTATGAATTTGGTAAACTTGCAGGATACAAAATTAATGCACAGAAATCTCTTGCATTCCTATACACTAACAACAAAAGATCAGAAAGAGAAATTAAGGAAACAGTCCCATTCACCATTGCAACAAAAAGAATAAAATACTTAGGAATAAACCTACCTAAGGAGGTAAAAGACCTGTACTCAGAAAGCTATAAGACACTGATGAAAGAATTCAAAGATGACACAAACAGATGGAGAGATATACCATGTTCTTGAATTGGAAAGAATCAATATTGTGAAAATGACTGTACTACCCAAAGCAATCTACAGATTCAATGCAATCCCTATCAAATTACAAATGGCATTTTTTGTAGAACTAGAACAAAAAAATCTTAAAATTTGTATGGAGACACAAAACACCCCAAATCACCAAAGCAATCTTGAGAAAAAAAAAAAAAAAAAAAACAGAGCTGGGGGAATCAGACTCCTGGACTTCAGAATATACTACAAAGCTACAGTAATCAAGACAATATGGTACTGGCACAAAAACAGAAATACAGATCAATGGAACAGGATAGAAAGCCCAGAGATAAACCCACGTAGCTATGGTCACCTTATCTTTTTTTTTTTTTTTCTTTTGCGGTACGCGGGCCTCTCACTGCTGTGGCCTCTCCCGTTGCGGAGCACAGGCTCCGGACGCGCAGGCCCAGCGGCCATGGCTCACGGGCCCAGCCGCTCCGCGGCACATGGGATCTTCCCGGACCGGGGCACGAACCCGGGTCCCCTGCATCGGCAGGTGGACTCTCAACCACTGCGCCACCAGGGAAGCCCTGGTCACCTTATCTTTGATAAAGGAGGCAGGAATATACAATGGAGAAAAGACAGCCTCTTCAATAAGTGGTGCTGGGAAACTGGACAGCTACATGTAAAAGAATGAAATTAGAACACTTCTTAACAACATACACAAAAATAAACTCAAAATGGATTAGAGACCTAAATGTAAGATGAGACACTATAAAACTCTTAGAGGAAAACATAAGCAGAACACTCTGTGACATCAATCACAGCAAGATCCTTTTAGACCCACCTCCTAGAGAAATGGAAATAAAAACAAAAATAAAGAAATGGGACCTAATGAAACTTAAAAGCAAGACCAAAAGACAACCCTCAGAATGGGAGAAAATATTCACAAACGAATCAATGGACAAAGGATTAATCTCCAAAGTATATAAGCAGCTCATGCAGCTCAATATTAAAAAAACAAGCAGCCCAATCCAAAAATGGGCAAAAGACCTAAATAGATATTTCTTCAAAGAAGACATACAGATGGCCAAGAGGTACATGAAAAGCTGCCCAACATCACTAATTATTGAAGAAATGCAAATCAAAACTACAATGAGGTATCATCTCACACCAGTTAGAATGGGGATCATCAGAAAATCTACAAACAACAAAGGCTGGAGAGGGTGTGCAGAAAAGGGAACCTTCTTGCATTGTTGGTGGGAATGTAAATTGGTACAGCCACTATGGAGAACAGTGTGGAGGTTCCTTAAAAAACTAAAAATAGAATTACCATATGACCCAGCAATCCTGCTGCTGGGCATATACCCAGAGACAACCATAATTCAAAAGGACACATGCACCCCAATGTTTATTGCAGCACCATTTACAATAGTCAGGTCATGGAAGCAACCTAAATGCCCATTGACAGATGAATGAATAAGGAGGATGTGGTACATATATATAATGGAATATTATTCAGCCATAAAAAGGAACAAAATTGGGTCATTTGTATAGATGTGGATGGACCTAGAGCCTGTCATACAGAGTCTGACATAGTAAAGCCTGTATGTGGAATCTAGAAAAATGGTAGAGATGAACCAGTTTGCATGGAAGAAATAGAGATCCAGATGTAGAGAATAAATGAATGGACACCAAAGGGGGACAGCGGGGGGTGGGGTGGTTGTGGCGGGGATGAATTGGAAAATAAAAAACAAAAAAATTTTTTAAAAAGACTGGATAGTTACTTATCGAGACTTCCTCCTTTCTACTCTTACTGTGTTCTGTTTATGTTGAAATCAGAGTTAAAAAGTATAGTTATAAATTAGTATGATTTAAGGTTTTTACTATCTTCTGTATTTTGAAAATTGATATTAATTCTGTGCTTTTTATTATGGAGTCAGTTTGCTGCATGCAGATAGTTTCAGGAATTTTGATTCATAATTCTTTGGGGATTATATTTGCAGGAAATGGTGTCTAGCCAGTTACATCATTGTCTCTTTAGCCAATCTAGACTTAAATTGGACAAGTTTAATTCATTTCATGAAGCATGACTTAGTTTCTTTCTTCTCCTCTACCTGCCCTAAGAGGGACCTCTGAACAGGCAGGTATGGGTTCAAAGACAAAGATTAATCAGGGGACATTTTATAGCAGTTCTGTTTATTTTACTTCGTTTAAGGTTAAGCTTTATTTATTATTAGCTTCTTTGACTTCTTTCTACATTTAAGATAAAAAGGTTTCTTCCTATTTTTCCTTCTAAGCTTCAAGATATTATTTTACTTATTTTAATGTCTAAAGGGGTATGCCAAGTATTAACATACTTAAAGAATGTCTTATGTAAAATTTTCTCTATAGTTGTTTTAGTGACTTGTATTTTCTTTGTTTATAATAATGGAAATATATTTTGCTCATGAAACTTCTTTTTTTTTTTTTTTGTACAAATTGAGAAGCAGTAATAAGCCCTTGTTTTCAGTCAGAATTTCTTAACTGGGTTCCATGGACGAGTTTTACAAGCCTCTAAAGTTGAATATAAAAGTATATGTATGTATAAATGTGTACATTGTTCTAGAGAGAGAGACCATAACTTTCATCAGACTTGAAACAGGTCATGAGTCACCTCTCCCCCAATTAAGAACTTTCACGTACTTTTTGTATAATGTGTGGCATTGGTTCTTTTACTTACCAAGTACCATACTTGGCATCATAAAAGATGCAAAGGTCTTTATTGAATGCCTTCACTAGATTACAATGTGTGAGATGCCCTATATTTTTTTCAACAGCCTCGGAGAGTTGCTATTTTTGTTGTTAAAAAATAGTCTGCATTTACAGTGAATTTCATGCTGAAGATATTTCCTGCAATATTTATTGTATGGTTGAATTCATTTTTAATTACTTTGAGCTTTTTATTTTTAGACCTTAATTTTGTTATAACTCAGGCGCACATTGTTAGCAGTTTGGCTTTAAGAATGTTCTATTTTTGTAATGAGATTTTGTTGTTTTATCTCAGAAGCAGATAAAATTCTGGCAGTATATTCTATTTAGAAACGTTTTTTAAGTTTTCATATCTCATTCAACATTCTAAATTGAAAGATCTGCCTTATGATTAAAAAAAAACTACAATCTAATAATAGTGGCTAAATCCTAAGAGAAATTCTATTTCCCATGATATATTGTAACACAAAAATTTCAACTACAGTAATGGTGAATTCTATTGTTTGTGTATATTTCAGAAGTAGCACTTTATCTTCACACATAGTACCACTGCCTTATCTTAGGGCTAAATTCTCGTATCTGGATGAAAGTAGGATCCTAATTGGCTTCATGGTCACTGCTTTCTCCATTCACCAATCTCACCTTTGTGTTTTCTCCACACATATTCTAAAATCACTCACACTTATCAGACATATCGGATCCTATCACCCTTCTCTTGTAATTCCTCTTTAGATCCTCCTTGATTGGAAGATGAAGTTCATATTCCTTAGGATGGTACACATAGATCTTCATACTTTTTCCCTAATAGCCCACTGTTTTTCTGACCCTGAGTCTATATTTTTTAAGCCATTTCAAGTTGGATATTCTGTTATTTATAGCTAGAAAGTTTTTCTCTGGCTTATTCAACTTTGTTTTCCAACAACTAGCACAAGGCTTGGCCACGAAGTTAATAAATAGATATCTGGAGACATAGGTGATCTTTTCTGGGTAATTTTTTAACACACTCAAATATAAGTAATAGCTAGTCAGTAATACATTAAATAAACTTTTAGGAATATTATAAGACCTATCTTAAAATATGCAGGTGTTTTTGTGTGTCTGTTTGCTCACTTTCAAGAAAATGGACGTTATAACCTGTGCAGGTATCATTCCTGCACAGTGAATAAATTGAACTATAGAATTTCTGAGGTTACTTCTGGTTTGGAAATACTTTTTTGCAAAGAGAGGCACGTATATCTCCCTGTAGAGATGTGTGTATTATGTAAGTACACATATAAACATAAAAGCTGATATGGCTTATGGATAATAGCAAAGACTATTTGCCACAGTCTTTGGGAGTAGATTCATAAGTCACAGCTGGTAATCATTTCCAGTCAGCATTAATTGGTTTGCCTCTTTTAGCAAGCCTAATATAGTTTACCAAGAGAATTGTAAAGGTTACAATACTACTCAACTACAAATCTAAAAAGTCACATCTTGCTGGAGAATGTGTTTATTCTGTCTATTATATTTTATTATAAGCATTCTCCTTTGCTGGATTTTGCATTTTTTTTCTCTCAGTTTTATTGAGGTATAATTGATATACAGCACTGTATAAGGTGTACGACATAATGATTTGACTTACATACATCATGAAGTGATTATCATGGTAAGTTTAGTGAATATTTATCATCCCATGTAGATACAAAATTAAACAAATAGAAAAAATATTTTTCTTGTGACGAGAACTGAGAATTTTCTCTTAACTTCCATATATAACATACAGCAGTGTTAACTGTATTTATCATGTTGTGCATTACATCCCTAGTACTTATTTTTCTTATAAATGGAAGTTTGTACCTTTTGACTACCTTCATTCAACTACCTCCCTCCCCCCCACCTCTGTTAACCACAAATCTGATCTTTTTCTGAGTCTGTTTCTTTGTTTTTAAAGTATAATTGACCTATTATAACACTGTTTTAGTTCCTGGTACACAATGTAATGATTCAATATTTCCCTACATTTCAAAATGATCACCATGTTAAGTCTAGTTATGATCTGTCACCATACAGAGATATTACATAATTATTGACTATATTCCCCACACTGTACATTTCATACCTGTGACAATTTATTTTGCAACTGGAAGTTTGTACCCCTTAGTCTACCTCATATATTTCTTTCCTTACCCTATCTCCCTCCCCTCTAGCTATGACTTGTTTGTTCTCCATATCTATAACTCTGTTTCTGTTTTGTTTGTTCATTTGTTTTGTTTTGTAGGTTTCACATGCAAGTGAAATCATACAGTATTTGTCTTTCTCTGACATTTCACTTAGCATAATACCCTCTAGGCCCATGCATATTGCTGCAAATGGTGAGATGTCATTCTTTTTTTATGGCTGAGTAATATTCCATTGTATGTATATATCACATCATCTTTATCCATTCATCTATTGATGGGTCACTTAGATTGCTTTCATATCTTGGCCATTGCAAATAATGTTGCAGTGAACATAGGGTTGCATATATGTTTTCAAATTAGTGTTTACATTTTCTTCGTATGAGTATATTTTCTTTATTAATCAAGAATTTGGATGGCAGAAATCCATGTGTTAATATGTTAGATTTTTTTTTTCACCATGGTACAAACTAAAATGATCTCTCTCAAAGGTGCAAGATTTAGCAGAGAAGACTGACTCAGAATAGGTAGGTGAGGTTCATGTTTAGCCAAAAATGAAGAACAATACATTTTAACTGTTTAAAATGCTGATATAACACCTTAAAATGACTGATGTTACAGCTTAGTCTGATGCAATATTTTTCTGATTTATAAAATTATTTGAACATATATTTGTGGAATGTGAAAGGAAGCTCTATGGTCACATATCCTGGGGTGGGGGGAGGGGTTAAGAACTAATTTACTGAGTGACCAGGAACATATTTGTGCTTAAAATAATAAACTGTAGGGTTTGACTATAAAATACTTGATTAAAAGCTCCAAAGCAGACAGTTTTAATGAAGTTTCAATATAAGTGAGAATATTTTATTTGTGAGGGTTATTTGTGGAAAAATTTATAGTATTAAATACTAATCACTTGACAAAGTAACATAGGCTTCTCAGATTACTTCCCTTTAAATTTTACAACTACTTTTTGTGATACCTAACATATATACAAATGTATAAAATAATAGTCCCATAACCTCCAGATACCTGTAACACAATCTCAATAATTATCAACTAATGCCCACTTTTGTTTCAACTTACTTACACTTAATCTTCTCCATTAAATTATTCTGAAGCAAAAATCACATAGTCAAATATCCTATCTTTCACCCATAATATGAAGTTCTTAAGTTAATGTATCCGATTCTCCAAAATTTTTTCTCATGGCTATTTTTTGTCTTATTTGAGGAATATTGCCCTACCCCCAAGATTGTCTCATATTTTTTGTCTAAAATTTAGTTATTTTATTTATTTTGCCATTTAATTGGCATACCAATTGCCCTATATAATTTATTGAAATATTATCCTTTTACCATGCTCTATATTGCTACTTTGACATAAGTAATAGATCCATATGTTGTGGATATTAACTGGACTCTTTATTTTGTTCTCTTGTCTATTTGTCTTTCATGCCCCTATACTACACTGTTTTAATTATTGTATTTTATATTAAGTCTTTATTTGGGGAAAAGCAAGTCCTCACACCTTGATTTGCCTTCATCAAATCTATTGACAAGGTTGTTCCTAATACTCCCTTAGGATTCTTTATTTTTGAAGGGTTGCAGGACCTAGTGATGTTCCTTTTTCATTTGTGACATTGGTAAAAATGGCCTTAACTCTTTATCAGCTTACTCAGAGTAATATAGGTTTTATTATTATTTTCAAATAACCAACTTTGGGCCTTACTTTCATATGTTTTCTTTCCATTTCATTAATTTCAGTTTTTATCTTATTTCATTTTTAAAAATCTCTTTGAGTTTGTTTTGCTGTTTGTTTTCTGTCTTCAGATGAAATGCAGTTTTAAATAACATGCAGGGAAAAGAAGTTTTGAGGAAATAGGTAATATTTTTAAATGAATGGTGACAAAAATACTACATATTAAATTTTGCGAGGTGCAATTAAAATAGTACTTAGGGGAGAATATATAGGCTTCAATTTCATTTTAACTGCATCTCACAGTTGCATTGTTCAAAAATATCCTCTATTCTCTTAACTTCTAAAGATATAGGGAATGCTCCAGATAACTGATTGTTTTGATCTCTAGCATAATTATTGATATTTAAGATCACAGGTAATACTCAGCATGATTTCAACCCACTGAAATCTGTTGAGGCTTGTTTTATAGCCCCTAATACACGATCAGATTTTATGAATCTTCATGTGTGCTGGAAAAAAAGGTATATTCATTAATCACTGAGTGTAGTGTTTACGTATTTTTTACATCAATCTGGTCAAGTTTTAGTTTCAGTTATTGTATTTTTAATTTCTAGATATATTTCATATATTTGCAGATATTCTCTGTTAGTTTTATAGTATCCAGTACTCTAACCAAATTTCAAACTTGGTTTATATCTCTTGAACTTAATAGGCATAATTATTTTACAATTTATAATTCAAAATTTCTGTAGTTACTTTGTTTTTGTTTCCGCTTTTTGTGGTTTTGCTACTTCTTGGTTATGATATATTTTCTCGTGTGCTTGGTTATATTTAATCACGTAGTGTTTACTGGATTGAAAAATTGCTAGAAATAATTGGAGGTCTAGGATACTATTACCTTCCCAGAGAGAGAATTTTAATTTCCTTCTACTAGGCACTTGGGAGCATTACCAGTACTACACCACTTTAATCCAATTTGAGTTATTTTTTTTGGATTAAGAATATTCAAATTGTCTTATGATGATTTTATATAGGTAATGTAAAACTTCTTGACTGTGAAGTTAAGCAATGGGTGGAACTTTCTATAACTTTTTAACAAATGGCTATTTTAATTCAAATATCTTTCATTGTGTTAGCTCAGTTATACAAAGAGCTATCTATAAAGCATCACAATGTTACTGAGGGCGTGGATATCAATACCTATTTGGCTGTTTAAACTCCACTTGTTTGAAATCAAACAGCATAGTCCATACAAATCAATTCTATCACATCATTGATTTTCTCTTTCTTTTTATATTAGCAAAGTTTATGAGGTATTGTAAGTCTGTCTTTCCTGCTTGGAAAATGTTATAACTTCTGTCTTCAGTAATCATACACATTTTTCATCCTCACATTCAAGATATGTCCTATGCTCAAATATGTTACATGTCTGCCATGAGCTTCATTTTTCCCGACACTAAATCTAGCCTTCAGCTTCACTGCCTTCTCAACATTCCCCAGAATATATTATATTCTTTCCAGGGTAATTTTATATCTTTTCCCTGAAAAGCTTTTCTTCTTCTATTTACATTTTTAAAAAAATCTGTTCTTGGGCTTCCCTAGTGGCACAGTGGTTGAGAGTCCGCCTGCCGATGCAGGGGACACGGGTTCATGCCCCGGTCCAGGAAGATCCCACATGCCGCGGAGCAGCTGGGCCCATGAGCCATGGCCGCTGAGCCTGTGCATCCCGAGCCTGTGCTCCGCAACGGGAGAGGCCACAACAGTGAGAGGCCCGCATACTGCAAAAAAAAAAAAAAAAAAAAAAATCTGTTCTTAAAGAACTACATTATTATTTTCCTCCTCTATTTATAGAGAATTTACTGCCTGTCTCAGCCCAAATAAATTTACCTTATTTTCAACCTCAAAGTTAAATAACAGTTACACTATTGTTTGACACTGTGTAGCATTTATTTAAATTGTTCTAAGTGTATATCTTCTCTTCCAGTGAGACTGTATACTTTTAAGGAAACAAGTTTGTCAAATATTTTTTAAAACCTTATATGGTGCTGTGTACATAAGAAAACCTTCATGAATATTCAGTTAAATAGAGAAAGGTATACTATGATGAGAATCAACAGAATTACTAAGAATCCAAACTAAAAAATAGCAAAAAGGCCTAAAAAATTATTAACATTGATATATTTACCTTGCTTCAAAATTAATGACTAACAGCTATAATAATTTCTCCTTATTTTGATGATGGAAATTCCAGTGTATTAAATAACTGTTTTATTGATGCCTTTCATTGGCAAAATATAAGGATAACTCCTGTGAGAGTTCCCAAATACTTCTATGTTTATGACTAGTTCAGACTACCTTAGAATTATATTTCATCACTTAAGCACTTACTGTAGTTGTAGTTGTTTTTGTGGAAGAAGTTGGCTGCGTTGTGGTCCAAGGAAACACATGAATTATGACTGTTGTAGTGGCTGACAGCTGACTAGTTTTATTCCCACCTAATTCACCAGTAAGTTCAGTAAGTAGCTGGAAAGTTATAGGGTCCTGAATCCCTTGAAAAACATCACACTGGAAATTTTGAGTGATAGCCAGATAAGGAGGATCAACGCCTAGTCTCCAAAGTGTGAATTCATTATTTATGTTTCCTGAAAATGATGAGGTAATAAAACAGAAATAAGACTATATCACATGTTATTTCTATTGTCTTGTTGAAATTCTTATTTAAAAATATGTTCCATGATAATATATTTTCAAATTATAAAATATCTCATATAGGGTATCTTTTAAAATAGCATAAAAGTGAATTATTTGAAATTATGTCTTACCTCCTACAATTGAGTAGCTCAGCTAGCTGTTCCTGTGAAGAATCTTTGTCTGAACAGTTGAGCAGAATAAAAGGAATCTTAATAGTAGAATAAATCTGAGTTTCCAAATGTGGTGGATTACATACAGGAGGCTCATTATTCATATTCTGTTACACAAGAATATTATCTATTTTAGATTATGTCTTAAAAATCTTGCCATATCTAATCACTTGCTTGTTGAATTTTTATTATTCTTTATCTTCACAATATTGCTCAAGTATACTTTTACAATTTTTCTTAATTATTTTATATTTGAAGACAATATTTAAGTGTTTCATCATGGAAACTTTGTTGTTTGGAGTTACCTATCTATAGATCTATATCTATCTATCTATATATATATAGTCCATGTTCTCTTTTTAATTTATGAACAAGGAATCACTTTTTAATAAATGTCTATAACCTACACAGTATTGCTAGGACAAATACTCATGACAGTCATGAGATTATTGAGTTTTACAATCATATTGAAAACTAACTATTATCTACTCTAGTCCCTTCCCTTTAATCCAGAAGATATATGTCATCAAGTCTCCTATTGAGCAATACCTCAAAAGGGGTATTCACTATATAAAAGGAAGCATACTTCACCATTGAAAAGCTTTACTTGTTAGAAATATTCATTTTTATTGATCTCAGGGTTTTTTTTTTTTTGTCTGCAAATTCAACCTGTTATTTCTAGTTTTTGTTCTGAAGAAACTCAAAATCTAGTAGAGCATGTGGCTTAAATCTCAAATATGTGGGAGATTCCAGCAATTAGATTGAAAGAGGAACTATATTATCTCTGGGAATGTTTGAATTCTAAGGTTCTTTGACTCAGTAATCTAGGATAGAAAGTATATGATAAACTTCTTGCCATTATCACCCCCTCCTTCTTGCTGCTAACAGACATTGCCATTTTATCCAGTCTCCTGGAGAATATAAACATAGTCTCAAGAGATATTATCAAAGTATCCCTCAATGAAGACACTACCGATTTATCAGAATAGAATGTGAAACGAAACGAATTTATGTCCTTGATTTAGGAAAATGAAGTGCCTAATTTCACTTAGGCTCTCCTTCCTTTCCTTAGTAATATTTCTTGAATATCCTTGGGCTCCTTAACTTTGAACAGTGCCTTAGAAGCCACCTGAGAGTGTAGAGCAAATCCACTGTCTTTTCTTTTCTTTTTTTTTTTTTTCCTCTCCAGTGCAATGCAGTTTGGTTTGTTGGATTGCCCACTGGAGGCCATAAAGGGGTACTTGCTAATATTTAAGCCCTATTTCACTAATTAAATACTGATTTCTTTAAGATTAAAGCTGCTATAACCATATTTCCCTGAAAATGAATTATCCTTAGTCTCCCTCTCTCCCTCCAAATATAGTCCAAGAAAGGGAAAGATATTACCTGTTCTTTCACAATTTCTCTGTAGCTGCTTTTGTAATAATAATAACCACAACTAATATATATTGAATGCATAATACATGCTAGATTCTAATTTACCTACATTAGTATATATTCAACAACCCCATGAAAAATGCAGTAGTATTATTCTAAAACAGAAACTGAAAAGAGATAAAATACCTCAGACAGCTATAAAGTGTGTAGGTACCAGAATTCAAAAACAAGATTTTAACCTGTGTGCTATACTGTCTATTTAAGACTGCTTTCTACTTAATCATAATCAGTTTACTCTATTATGACACTAGCCTACTCTTTTATGTGTTCTTATAAAACATCTCTTCTACTATTTAAAAGATATTTGGAATGATTTTAATGCATTTAAATGGGACATTTCTTTATCTTTTAAATGATGGTTCAGTTTATATGCACTCTTAAAGCATTTCTAGTTCTAAGAAACAGTGGATTGTGTGTTTTATAACTTCTTCATATATGAGCTGAAATTTTCATAAAATCCCAAATAGGTTTTGTTTGCTATTCAAATATTATTTTTAATTAGGCAAACATTTAAACTGAAACATTATTTATAAAACACATTTGAAATACAAATATAAGTGTCTACATATCTTTATGAAAAGAAAAATCATTGCCTAGTAGTCTACCTAACTTTTCATTTTTTTGTGTTAGTTTATTTTTTCCATTTTTGTGGAAAGGAAAAATAATACATATACAGATATATTTCGAAAAAATGCCTGTAAAAGACCAGATATAGAAAAGATATTGAAGGCACAAACAGAAAACACTGCAGAAATGGATAATCAATACATATAGTAAGATGTAGGTGGAAATTGTTACATCACAATAAAATTTTTCCTTATTATTTTCTGTTTTATTGTATGTTCTTATATTCTGATTTTTCCCTGGAGTATAATAAATGATTTCAGAAAAACTGCTTTCCTTTTGGTAATAGAGATATCATATTACTACTCAGGTACACTGAACTCCACTCAGTAGTATATTAGACTGTCTGTGTGCCTGTTATTCCAATTTCATATTATCCTTAAAATCCATACTAGGAAGGTGATATTCCTTCCATGTAATGAGTGCTTACTAACCTAACTTCGGGTAAGTGAAGAGAGTCCTTCAGGGAACGATATTATCTGGACCAAGCGGTCTATGCAGCTCTTTTCCTTTTGAGAGTGAGACTGCTCAGTTATTCTATAGATACTTTGATGCAAATTACAGAGTTGCATACATATATATATACACACACACATATATAGCAATATATAGTGTATATATGTAGCAATATATAGCTAAACATACACACTCATCCATATCTATATTTAGTGGCTCAGATCCTATGATTGAAGAATAGCTAAGATGGTTTAACTGCTCAAAACGGGCCAAGTTCCTCACCTCTACAACTCTGCGTAATATGCTCTCTTCACAGATAATTCCTGTTAGTTTCCTATTAGACTCATTCATTCATTTACCTTTTTCTTCTGTTCTCACATTACTCATTTGTGTAAACTGTTTTATATTTGTGAAAGCAGATATACTTGACTACGAATAATATTGACTTGAATATGCAGTAGCTCTTTCATAAATATTATATAGGAAAATGTATTACTTAACTTTAAAGTGTCTTGCTCTAAAGCATAACACTTAGAACCCCCAATGGCTTTATTCTGAATGTTCTAGCATAGTACCATCACTGCAGGGATAGTGTGAAATTATGTAGAGACAACCAGAACTTAAAAAGAAAAAGCAATCTATGGTTATGAGGACAAAATCAAATGAAAAGGGCACGAGTTAATTAAATGAGTTAAAATTATTCATTAATTTTACTGTAAAGTTTGTTACCCTTAAAAGTCAATCCATCTCATAACTTTAGTGAGAAATTAACAAACCTGAATAGAGTAAAAGCATTATTGAGAAGGATAGAGGATAAGGACCCACAAACAGTCCTCAGATAGAAGGTGTTTAAAAGCTTTCAGAAAAATCTGTCGTTTGTGGCTTTGATTTATTGGTGGCTTCCATGTTCATCACTTGACCTTATTTTCTAGACCTGTAATTTTCAGCAGTCTTGTTGATATCTCCGTTGACGAACATGTTGGAAAGAAGAATTCCTTTTTCTCCAACATTATTATGACAAGCCTTTAAGCTAGTTCTTAACATTGAGCACAGGAGATTCTGCCAAGCTTGAATCATCAGCTCCTATTTCTGGGGCGCTGTTTCTGTGGCCTGACGTTTAATCTATAATGCCAGTGTTACTTATCAGAATAATTCTGACCAAAGACCATTATTATCCTGACTAACTGAACCTCCAATTACTGGATAATGTAACACATTTACTGCTCTAAATGTTCTCAATTAAAATATTAGAAATATCACTATCGCCTTGTGGAAATTTACTCAATATGTAGTCTACAAGAGAGAGGGAAACTAAGTTTTAGCTGTTCGTACATTTCAAAAATTGTAATGCTTTACCTTTCTTGTCACTTGCAATACAAAAATGTAAATAAAAAGGAAAGCTAACATAATTCATAACACTATTACTCATACTATAGAATTTTATTATATAAATTTATTAACCAAATTTCAGAAACTAAAAACAAACATAGTCAGTTTATCTGGGAAGTTCCTTCAAACCTGTTCCCAGTTAAAGACAAATAAATTAAGATTATCTTTAAGTAATGAGTAAAAGTCATTTTCAATTTCTCTCTTGTTAATGAAGAAACCAAAGCTATCTATATTTCTTTATTTGTTAACTTAAGAAACTATTATTGTCAATATAGAAATTATAATTCTTGAAAATACTATTATTTTTATTTTACCTTCTAGAGATATAATATTTTTTTAAGTATAGAAAATGTATCAGTTGTTAAAATACAAATAAACTCATGGATCATTTGGACAGTTATGAACCCTTTTCTTTTTCTTTTTTTTTTTTTTTTGGTACGCGGGGCTCTCACTGTTGTGGCCTCTCCCGTTGCGGAGCACAGGCTCCGGACGCGCAGGCTCAGCGGCCATGGCTCACGGGCCTAGCAGCTCCGCAGCATGTGGGATCTTCCCAGGCCGGGGCACGAACCCGTGCCCCCTGCATCGGCAGGCGGACTCTCAACCACTGCACCACCAGGGAAGCCCATGAACCCTTTTCTTAATATAAATTGAAGTTAAATTTTAAAATGTCAAATGGAAACTTAAGCTAAGCAAATTTTCTAATAGTAACATGCTATGCTAATATGGGTACTATACACTGATTCTTATTATACAAAACAGGGTACTACATATAAAATAATAAAACTAGTAACTCTGCAAGAGGTAATTATAATCTCCAGTATCTTTAGACAGGGCAGTCTCTCACAGAAATGTTTAGAAAAGGTGTGAGGCTTTAATATCTAATTTAAAATTATAGGCAACTATTTGTATGAATGTTCCTGGGATCCATGGAGACAAATGAGGTTATATATTATACAGAGTGTTTTTAAAATCTTGCTTCTCACAGATTGACAAGATAAATAATGATAATATTCAATGGCAAAGTCCTTTTGGTATTCTACAAATTATAATTCTACAAATATAACACATGCAAGTGTGCACCAAGTTCTTCAAGTTTTCATTTTGGTCGCTAAACACTTATACCCTCCCCGCCAAAAAAAAAAAGTGGAATTCTGAATTTATCAAATGGGGCAAAACTATTTGCAAGTTTTCCAGTTCACAAAATGATCAATTCTAGTGATGAATCACACTGTTTCATGTTATTTTAATTACATTTTACATAAAACCTGTCAAGAACAAATCCATCTTCAAAAGTGAAGGATAATTATACCTTATAAATATTACAAACACAATGATTCTTACATTTATACATTACTTATTTGGGAAGAATGATTCTTTAAATTTTTGGTTGACATAAACTAGTCTGTTTTCATTCTCGTTAAAATTATTCCTTAAACTCGTCAGCTTCTGTTATCTACAGTGTTTTAATGTTTTAGTTTTAAATACAACTTTAATAATCAAAACTAGTGCATGAAATAACGCCTAAACTCAAGGAGCTTGTTTCTATTTGATAAGATAAACCTGGGACGCATGAAGAGAAAAACTGTGCTAAACTATGTGTTATTGTTAAAGTTTAGAAGACATAGTGGTAATAGTTGGAAACACCTTATAGAAGAGGTAGGGAGACAATACAGTTCAGAAATGTAAGCCACAAACTCATAGAAATATTTGTGGCTTGTTGGCATTTTGAATAATCAGGAAAGAAAACCTCTGCAAAATTTGGATTTGATTATACATTATATTAAAATAAATGTATACATTATATTAAAATGAATGCAGTTATTAATGCAAACCCAAATTATCTCATTGACTTTGAAAGTTAGAAGAAACTTAGAGATTATCTATGTCAGAAGTCATTAACTGGTCTACAAAGAAAAGTCTGAGTTGGACTTCTAGAACGTAGCTACTCAGATCCTTTCTAACCACTCGTCTTCTCCCTGACTAAATTTGTACTTATAGTACAAAAGCGTTATTATTTCAAAAATTAATTCAAATTAATATGTTAAAAACCCAAAGGGATATATATATGGCTAATAAATTCTAATTTTAAAAATACTTCCAAAACTCTAATTTTATATTTTAAAGACATGGGATAGCTGAGTAGAGGAGATGTTTCTGTGTAAAGGCAGGATAGGGATCTTCTCTTGTTTCTCAAAACAGTAAGAAGACAATGTTACATTTACTATACCTGTAGCGGGGGAAGCTATAATCTCTGGAAAAGAACATAACCCAAGATTTGGAAAGGAAGGAGACCCCAGAAGTCATCTGGGGTATAGTTGTGTGCAGTAGCTCAAACTACCTGTTTCCCAAGCCCCTAAACTGGACAATAACAGTGTGATTTTTTTGTTTAATGTACCATGCTCTCCATTAAATTAAAAATTTAAATTAACATATAATTGTTATATTGTTTGCATGTAATTATATATATAAAATCAATCATAACATTATCAACTAAAAAATTCACATTTATATACTTTTAAAAGATAGTTCTAGTAATTGTGTGAAAACATAATAATATATGGCATTAGTGCCTAATCCCAGGAATCTAGCTATGAGATAAAGTGTTTTTATATTAAACCTACAGGAAACAGGTATGCTAAATTCTGAGGGACTGTTACAGACTTTCAGAAGACAGGGAGATGGTAGTTAGAAAAGAATTCTTACAGGAGGTAGGGGAGGAATATAGTTCAGAAATTTATAATAGGCCAGGAAAAAATACAGGCATATTGTTTTATTGTGCTTCACTTTATTGCACTTCACAGATACTGTGTTTTTTACAAATTGAAGGGTGTGGCAACCTTGCATCTAGCAAGTCTATTGGCACCATTTTTTCGAAAAAACATTTGTTCACTTCTAGTCTCTGTGTCAGTTTTGGTAATTCCCACAATATGTCCAACTGTTTTATTATTATTATATTTGTTACAGAGATTTGTGATCAGTGATTTAGATGTTACTATTGCAAAAAGATTATGACTTGCTGAAAGCTCAGGGGTTGGTTAGCATTTTTAGCATTAAGTATTTTTTTAATTAAGGATGTACATTGTTTTTAAACAGTGCTATTGCATGCTTAATAGACTACAGTATAGTGTAAATATAACTTATATACACTGTGCATGAGACCACCGATTCAATGAATTGTTAAATAAATTCTAGAAAATATGGTTGAGGATTTGATGAAAACTTCTGAGTAAATAGAGTTCTAGATTCAAAATATAGTTACAGATTACTAAGATTTTTCACTTTCTCAATTAGATTTTAGGTTTAAGACTTTCTGTTTATCGTTTACGTGCACTTTGTATTTGTCTTTTGTAAAGTGACAAAATTTTCAGTATAAACTATATTTTGTGAATGCTTTATGGCTTTATTTTTTCTAGTGCTATTATAATGGATAACACCTGTTGTACGGATGCAGGTCAAGACTGAATGTGACACATTAAACTAAATCAAGAAGAGCTATATTAGCAGCACTATTATTAATATGAGACCTTTCATTTAGGGTAAATAAAGTTTCAGCAGACTGAATGATTTGTTGTTCCCACAACTTTATGCACTTGAATTTGGCTTCTAATTCTTACTAAATTTAATTCAGAATAATATATTTCTTTAATCTACCTGGTAAAATATTTAGGTAGCTGTTTAAAATAATCATCTGGAACATGCATTGAAATATCTCTTCAAGCTGAATATCAATATTAAATGAACTTTAAAAATCTCAAATGGAGGGACTTCCCTGGCAGTCCAGTGGTTAAGACTCCAAGCTCCCAATGCAGGGGGCATGGGTTTGATCCCTGGTCGGGGAACTAAGATCCCGCATGCCGCATGGCACGGCCAGAAATAAATAAATAAATAAATAAATAATTTTATTTAAAAAAATTCTCGAATGGAAACCCAGGGGAAAAAAATGATGATCCTCATCCAGCTAAAATTAAGGACAACTGTGGATAGCTCTTAAAAATTTTTAATCAAAATGCAAAAATTTTACCCTGAAATATTCTTCAGTGCCTTGATTGTGTACACCAATAATTCTCAGCCTGCAAGTGGTTACAGAATCACCAGCATATATTTATTGAGTTGAAGTAAACAAAAAGTTTAGTTGAGAATTTGCTCTGTGTGATAATCAGACCAGTTGCTCTGAAGGTCTGTGCTGCTACAAATAAATAGATACTAGGTAAAATAAGATGATTAATGCATTCATGGCCTCTAAAGAATTAATATTTTATGATAAAGTGAGAGAGAGAAAGAGAAACTGGAATTCAACTTTGTAAGTAAATGCTAAATCTGACAGTGACCATTTTGGTACTGAGATCCTGAGACTTGAATTTGAAGCCAAGAGAGCTGAAACTAAGATATTTGTGTTAAGAAAAGCTGCACGAAGGAGATAATAGTAATTTTTAGTAGGTAATGAGCCCTTTCTCAAAGCAGGAGCAAAAAGTATATTAACTTTGGAAGAAAGCATCCTCAGTTTCATTTCAGGGTTCCTTCGTGGTGAGATCATTCACATATGAGTCAAAACCAAACATCACATAGAGGAGAAAGGCCTAATGAATGAACATTTGCTGATACAACCAATAAGAGGACATTTCCAAAGGTCACTTACTGTTGGCGGAGATCCTGATCCATTCTCAGTGCTGTTGGACTTCCCTGATATTGTCAGAGAGTCGTATTCTACCCTGGGGCAGAGTAAGCCTACCTGAGCTGCCTTCTGTTGTTAGGTTGAAGGTCAGGAAATGAGGGATCTTCTGTTGGGTAGGCACTGTGTAGTTCCTAAAATCCTGGGCTTCCAAACAAGTTCATATTCTTCTTACAACCTTTGAGAACTCTCCTTTGATTGTGCCTCATGTTATTTCCAGGGTTTATAGTTGTGCTTAGCAGGGAGGAGTAGGGAGAAAGGGGACTATACCACCTTGACTGGAAGTTAACCTGCTATTTCTGAAAAAGTACCTAATAATTAGTCTATTCTTCAAAACTCCCAGGCCAGGGAGAAGTCAGGGAGAATATTATGAAAGTTAGAGTAGCTTAATTTGTAGTCAGTTCCAGGGCACTCTTTGTCCTCTTAACAACCATAAATTTCCTAGACATTCACCTAACATTTGATTATTTTTTCCTCTCTCCAGAAAAAAAAGGTGGGAATAACAGTTTTTTCTGTTATTTGTCTTTTCTCTATAAAATCGTATTTTCTTCACCTTTCTCAAAAAGTTTAATTTCACATTATTGCCACAGATGCTGTGCTTACCAAATTTCTGTTAGACATCTTTGTTCAAAAATGTCAGTTTACTTTTCTTTAGAACCCTGAAATGTTTGCCCAACCCAGTGAATCTGCTTCAAATGAAGTAATGGAGCTATGAATTGATATCATCATTGCCAGTTATTTCTGTCATAATGAGGCTGTAAAAAGGACCTGAATACCTCCCTACTTTGAAGTAGGCACTTTTGTTTGCAATCCCACAAATGGTAAACATTCTTGAACTGCTTGAGAATACAAATAAATACTGTCACAGTCAGAGGGTGGAACACAGTGTGGTAATATCTGAATTTTATATAATATTATTTTGAGTTGAAAAAAAATCTACATCTAACCATGCAGTGTTCCCTACTCCCACCATCCTATTCTTACTCCTGCTTCAAGATACCATCACCGAAGGCAATCTTCATCCTGTAGTTAGTACTTGATAATATCTTGCTTTGTTTTGTTTTCATAACTTTTGAAAGTGAGCATAATGGTGTTGTAAACTTTTGGAACTTATTAACACTTAATAGCTTATTGTTTAGATACATGCCTATGGCTGGGTGTTACTGTGAATCATTCATTTTTAATCGCTCTGCTGTTGTTTGCCCACTGTTCTAACTTATCATCAAGATTCGGAGTATTATTTAGTGATAGTCTTGAAGGTACTAATTATATTATTTTAAATGACAAGTAAAAGCAGGCCGTGGAAGAACAATGATAAGAGTTATGAACCAAGGATTACAAAAAAAGTGTCCAAGTTTGTGTGCCTGATGTCAACTTTATAAAATAAATGAAATGGTCCTTTCAGACTTCCAGGAAAATGACAGGAACATCTTCTACTACAAATTACCTAAAATGCTGAATTTGAGCTTACTGAATTGAATTTAGAAATAAAGGGAAGTCCATAAATACCACTAATGGAAAGGAAACTGAAAGGCAGGGCAAATAAGGGTGCAAACTCATTTTGCCCAGACCCTGGAGGATCATCAGATTTACACAAGACATAAACAGTAAGAAGTTTGAAGTTAATTCCCTGGAATAAATAAAAACCACAACCCTGTGTTTGTTCTGGTATGGAGTTCAAATTTACCCTATTGCATACTGTGGGAAATCTTTGGTAAGATTAATATAAAATTTGATCCAGAACACATGATATTCAGAGAGTGCAGAGCAGAAATAAAGGCAAATCTGTTCTAGAGGGATAATTTTACAAGGCAGTCAGTGGACTTTTCATTAAAAAAAAAAATCCCTGAAAAAGATAAGTGCATGATGAAAAATAGCAAAACACAAACAGAACTAATCCTCCAGGAAATGATAATTAATTATCTGAAAGGGACCATAAAAGTATTCCTAAATTAACTGAAGTAAAATTTTAAACATTATAAACCACAAGCAAAGCATAAGGCCTTATGAAAAATATAAGATTTGATAAAATACCACTATTCTTGCATCATTTCCTGTTTCATTTGGAATTCATAGTAAAAATCATGTCAAAAATATTATTTTATATAAGGATGGAGTTTATGCCAGTTATAGTTTATAATCTCACCACTGAACTCTACTCTGACTTACTAATTATAAGCAAATAAAGTAAATAAATAAATGCCCAAATACAGAGACTATGACTTCTATTCTCCCCATGTAGACTGCTTACAACTTAAGATAAATTTCTACCATTCTACAGCTTTCCTTGAAAGGAAACATAAACACTAACCCCAAATACCTCATAATGCAGGAAACCAATGAAAGTAATCATATCTCTCCCTCTCAAAAACTGGTTTATTTTTGCAAATAACAAGACCATATATCAGTCTGTACCAGGTTTACTAAGAGAAAAAGAAATGGTAACTGAATTACTAGTCAAATATTCCCCTTTAACTCAATCATATATATATTTTTTAATTAGGATAAGAGGCAAGACTATATCCCTTAACTGGCAGAGTGGGATTTAAAAGTCATTCCTTTATTTTGTTTTTCTTCTTAGTCTATGGGACCAATTTTCCATATGGTATTTGCAGTTCTTACAGGCAAGTTTGTATTTTGGCTTTCTCTCTTGTAAAACACATGTTCTTGAGTTCTTGGAATCTGATTGAACATCCTCTGTCTCGGAGGATGCCCGGAAGGCGATTTTTATGTTATCTCTGAGGTTTATACACACACAGCCTCCAGCCAGAGACTGGACTTTAATTACTTTAAAAACTTGGGAGGGTTTCCAGTTGTGGCTGGGCATAGACATAATTTTCCCTTTGCCTTTTTTTTTTTTTTCACACAGATTCTTTGAGCCAAAATAACAAAAAACGTAATAGTAATGTTTCCCACTCATACTTTCGTTATGCTGTTAAGATTTGCTGCATTGTAAAAAGAAAAGTAGTTTGAACTAAACAACAATAGCATTGAAAATAGAAGCAAATTCATATTCAGGTTCAAACAAATAACAAAAATAAACCCCCAAACCCCTCAGGCTTTATTTCTGCATTTTCTTATTTCAGCCAAAGAAACAAAAGCAAACTCAGAAAGAAAAACTCTGTGTGGGTATATGTATCCAACATTGTTGTCATCCTAATGTTCAAAATCTCATGAGAAATCTCGGTTTCCATAGTGAGTGCAATTGTATGTCTGACACACTAATAGAAGATGGTATGAATGTTGACAGACTAAATAGAAAGCAAAATGGCACTGAAGCCAACATAAGAGTATCTGCTAAAGCATAATCTGGAATTTCCTTTGTTATGGTCTGGCAAATTTCCCATTATCAAACTAGAGTAAAATAGTAGAACTACTGGGGATTATCCAGTATTAACTTGTCCAAATCTTTTTTATGCCCCTTAAGCCTCCAATACTATGTCTCTCCCTTTTTAGTATATGACCCTGTCTACATTAATGAAGTAATCAAGGGCATTCAAGATTAGGCCGCTTAAGTTTTATCCTCTAAACATTCTCATGTCCTTTTTTTATTAAAGATATGCTACATATTTGTCATAATTTGCCTTTCATAAAGTACAATTTCTCAAGTAAACTTCAAAATAGCCCTAGAATTTAGATGGGAAAGAAAACATTGCGCCTGTTTGCTGAATAAGGAAACAGAGGACAGAGTAGTAAAAGACTTGGGTAAGTTACCAAACAGGTCTCTAGTTATAGGTTTCTGCCTACCAGCCTACACAATCTGGACTCAGAATTTTGGGTTAAATCCTGTATCCATGGCAGGTTCCTGGGTAAGGAACCTTTCAGTTCCTTGTAAAACAGAATAAAAACTGCCTATCTTTTAGATTTTTGTGAGAATTAAAAGATATATTACATATAAAGCATTTAGAAAAGCACCTGTATTACCCTTAACAAATGTTAACTATTATTATTTCCTGAAAATGAAATATTGAATATTTCATAAATGAAATATTATTTCCTGATAATGATTTTTAAAAAATTCTTTTGCGGTACTAATACCCCTACTTGTATTCCTTTTCCCATTCCAGTCTATAAATAGCTTCCCCATTTAAGTAAGCAGTCTATCCACCGTCTTCCTTGGATCTTTTCCTTTCTGTCTACCAGCGTGGTTAGACCGCTTTCTTATACGTAAGGAAACAATCATTGTTACTCTCTCAAGTATCATCTCTTTTCTCTCTCTCCTTTAATTTTTTCAAAGAGCCACAAATCATTTAACTTTCCAGGTGGAAATGACCTTCTAGTTCATCACTCTTGTTCCATAGATTAGGCACATATAGCCCAGAGAAGCTGGCACTTTGTGCAAGGAGCAAGGCACCTACCTGTAGAAGCAGACCAAAGTCTGAAGGGAACAGGTTCCCCGAAGCGAAGAGTGCTCTTTCCTGCCTCTATTTCTGCACCCCAATTTACTAATCCATTTCCTACCTTTTGGATTTTTGCCCCAGAACTCTTCTAAAAATGAAGACTTTGGCTCACTCTCTTCAACATGTAAAACTTTTGATTTCCTTTTATATCTCTGCCTTCCAGTACAATGAATATATTGTTTCCTATTTTGATTCTCATTTTAAAATGCATTCTTTTTTGTCTTACTATCTGAGAGAGAGATGCCTTACCAAATTCATTTCAACCTCATTTCTCACTAAACTTCCACCTTTGGTGACTAAATTCTCTCAGTTGGCTTCAATCATAACATCATTGCAAATCATTTTCAAAATAGCTTCATCGATTCAACCTGTATTTTTTGAACCCCAATAATGAGGCAGGGCCTGTGCCACACACTGGGAATGGAATGACAAGAAAAAAGGTCTGGTCAATCTGAGACCTCAGAGAACTTATTGGTGTCCTGCAATTTAACAACCAACTCTACTTTCCACCCCAAAGGACAAAAACTGATTCATAGAATTTGCAAAATTCCATGGTGTGAATACTTTGAAAATACTCCCACCGTAACTGGTATTACTGCAAGATGTTACCGAAGGCAAAGTAGGGAAGAGCCACTAATGATGGGCTCTTGTGAGTAAGTATCATCTGTCTCTCTAACATATCAGTGATCTTATGAATGTTACACAAAAAAAACACAAATAAGTTCTTACAAACTACATAAATGCTGTGTCCAACTTTGACTTCTTTCATAAGGATTTACAAAGAGCCTAGGTAAATATTTCCATTGTAGACCATGAATCCTCACAACAGTCATCATGTTTGTTTTTTCCCCTTATTTCAGGAAGAAAACCAATAATTTTAAAAGATAAAACAATAGTTACTACAACTATTATTTGAAAGTTAGTCTTTGATCTGTGAGCACCTTTTTTGTTTTAAATTAATAAACTTTGTGGTTTAGAGAAATTTAGGTTTATGGCAAAATAGAGCACAAAGTACAAAGAGTTCCCATATAATCCCTTTACCCACACACGCAAAACTCCCTCACTGTCGACATTGTGCATCACAGTTGTACATTTGTCACAGTCCAGGCACGTATAAGGACACATCATTATCCCCTAAGTCCATAGTTTACATTAGGGTTCACTCTTAGTGCTGTACATCTTATGGGTATGGACAAAAGTATAATAAGTATTCCTCATTGTAATATCATACAGAATACTTTTCCTGCCCTAAAAATCCTCTGTACTCTGTCTGTTCATCTCTCCTTCCCCCATAAACCTTAGCAACCACTGATAATTTTCCTGTATCTATAGTTTTGCCTTTTCCAGAATGTTATGTAGTTGGAATTATATGGTATGTAGCCTTTTCAGATTGGTTTCTATCACTCAGTAATATGCATTTAAGTTTTTTCCATGTCTTTTGGCTTGATCGCTCATTTCTTTTTAGTGCTGAATAATATTCCATCATTTGGATATACCACAGCTTTTTTATCCATTCACCTGTTGAGGCATATCTTGGTTGCTTCAGGTTTTGACAATTATGAATAAAACTGTTATAAACATCCATTTGCAGGTTTTTGTGTGGAGATATGTTTTCAGCTCCTTTATGTAAACACCAAGGAGTATGATTGTTAAATTGTATTGTAGCAGTATGTTTAAGCTTTGTAAGAATCCACCAAACTGTGTTCCAAAGTGGTTGTACATTTTCCATTCCTACCAGCAAAGAATGAGAGTTCTCATTGCTCCACATGCTTGCCAGTATTTGCTGTGGTCAGAGTTTTGGATTTTGGCCATTCTAGTAGGTGTGTAGCAGTATCTTGTCGTTTTAACTTGCAATTCCCTAATGACATATGATGTTGAACATGTTTTCATATGCTTACTTGCAATCTGTATATCTTCTTTGGTGAGGTGTTTGCTCCAGCCTTTGGTCCATTTTTTAATCAGGTTATTTTCTTATTGTTGAGTTTTAAGAGTTCTTTGGACATATTGATAACAGTTCTTTATCAGATATGTCTTTTGCAAAGATTCTCTCCTGGTCTGTAACTTGTCTTTTCATTCTCTTACCTTCATCTTTTGCAGAGCAGAAATTTCTTTTTTTTTTTAATTAATTAAGTAATTTATTTATTAATTTATTTTTGGCTGTGTTGGGTCTTCGTTTCTGTGCGTGGGTTTTCTCTAGTTGCGGCGAGCGGAGGCCACTCTTCATCGCGGTGCGTGGGCCTCTCACTGTTGCGGCTTCTCTTGTTGCGGAGCACAAGCTCCAGACATGCAGGCTCAGTAGTGTGGCACACAGGCCTTGTTGCTCCGCGGGATGTGGGATCTTCCCAGACCAGGGCTCGAACCCATGTCCCCTGCATTGGCAGGCAGATTCTCAACCACTGCGCCACCAGGGAAGCTCAGAAATTTCTAATTTTAATTAAGTCCAGCTTATCTATATATCATGTCTCTTGTGATATATCTAAAAAGTCATTACCATAGCCAAGGTCACCTAGCTTTTCTTCTTTATTATCTACTGGGAGTTTTAGAGTTTAAGGTTTTATATGTAGACCCATTTTAAGTTACTTTTCATGAAAGGTGTAAGGTCTGTATCTAGATTCATTTCTTTGTGTGTAGGTGTCCAGTTGCTTCAGTACCGTTTGTTGAAAGACTATCTTTGCTCCATTGTATTGCCTTCCATCCTTTATCAAAGATCAATTCATCTGTTTATGTAGGTCTATTCCCGAGCTCTCTGTTTTCTTCTATGATCTATTTGTCTGTTCTTTCACCACTATCACCACTGTCTTGCTTACTGTAACTTTATTAGAAGGCTTGAAGTCCAGTGGTGTCAGTCCTCAAACATTGTTCTTCTCCTTCAGTATTGTGTTGGCTATTCTAAGTCTTTTACCTTTGCATATAAACTTTAGGATCACTTTGTTGATATTCATAAAATAACTTGCTGGGATTTTTATTGGGATTGCATTGAATCTATAGATAAAGTTGGGAAGAACTGACATCTTGACAATATTGAATCTTCCAACCAAAGCATTTTGTTCGTAGGTTTTAGTGCAAATCATTTCAGCAGCAGAATTCCTAAAACTAATCTCTAATGCCATACTGAATACTGTAATAGATAAATTTTTTAAATGTATCAGCATTAAAAGTTAATGTCTAAGAGATTAGATTGTTCACTAATATCTGTATTACTTAAGCCACAATTATTGTACTTAAATTTCTTGCTTTTATTTTAATCTCAATTATCTATTATCTGTGTACGTTATTTCCCAATGCATGCTCTAAGGAACATAGATATGCCATAAAAATTTGGTCTATGGAAAATGAGTTTGGGAACTACTATATAATACTACTTCCAACCCCCTCTGAGATTCAAAATGCATATTAACCTATTATTAACTACCCCAAGAATTTGAGCAAAGGATAAAAATTTTTTTGATGTTATTGGTTCTGTATTTTCTTATATGTACCTCGATCTATCTATCCATCTATCTATTTTACATTTTGCTTAGTTCTAAATTGATCAATGTTATTGCATTTTGTCCAAATTTTCCAAATAGCCTTCACCAAAACATATGTTTATTATAGTAACTTGGTAAATGAACATTAAATTACATAAGTTAGAGAGAAATTCAGTCCCTATATGGAACCATTCCATGGAAGTTGTTTAAAACTCAAGTAGTGTAGTAATAGCAAAACAGAGATAGACACTGAAATTTACTTTGCATTTACTATGTCCCAGGTGCTCTTCTGGATATAATCATTCCCAAAACCTTTTAAGTGAGTACTATTGTTAGCACATGTTCCTTGTGAAGAAAGTGAGACCCACAGAGTCTCTTAAGGTATACAGTCTGTAAAGGCAAAATGGTGATTACTACCAGGTGTATCTAATGCCATGTTCTATCTACTATTTTAAACTTCCTTTCCAAAATAGAATTGACCTAGGTGATATATGCGATTGTTATGGATTGAATTGTGCAGCCCCCAAAAGATAAGATCAAGTCCTTTCCCCTGATATCTGTGAATCTGATATATTTATGGAAATAGACTTTTTCAGATATAATCAAGTTAAGATGAAGTCATATTGGAGTAGAGTGGGCACATAATACAGTGTGGTATCATTATAAGAAGGGGGGAAGAAACACAGAGAAGAGACACATAGTATACTAGGATGAAGGTATAGATTGTAGAAATGTACTTACAAGCTAAGAAAGGGCAAGGATTGTTAATGACAGCAGAAGCTAAGAGAAAGGCATGGAACAGTTTTTCCCCTAGAGCATTCAGGAGAACATGGCTCTGGGGATACCATGATTTCAAACTTGTAGCCTCCAAACTGTGAGAGAATATATTTCTGTTGCTTTAAACCACCTAGTCTGTGGTACTTGGTTGTGGCAGTCCTAGAAAACTAATAGCAGTGAACAATTAAATTCAGTATTTAAATCTAAGAGGATACACTTATTGAATATTTCTTATATTTTCAGAAATGTTTACAGATTATTAGGAAATGGTTGATATAGAATATAAATCTCATCCCTAAGATTGCAATGTAATTTAAAATAATTAAAGCCATTTTCAAGTTAATGTATCTAAAATAATATAAAAATTCTTAAGGCAATAAATATACATGTTTTCATTTAAAAATGTGTCATATATGCTTACTTGTTATCAATTTTGCTAAAATTTAAATTAAATAAAAAACTGCCTTTCTCATAAACAATATATTGTAAGAAACAAGTCCTGTGATTTATTTCTCCCCCACTTGCCCATGTAATACTTAGAGAAGAATTTTAAATTGGCAAGACGGGAAATGTCATTTTATGTTCATCTTTATGTCTTTTGTTTAAAGTAATTGTCAGATTCTCTCTCTCTCAAAAAATTGTGTTTTCCCAGATACCATAGTTTCTTGTTATATGTAAAATCTTGCATAACATTGAGTCATTACCCCCAGGACAATTGTATTCCAGTAAAAATATATAAAGGATGAGGAAAAATTAGAGACAATGTTTATCTCAAGAAGTTGATCACATAAATCACTTAATATTGGAATAAAAATACCAACATAGACAATAATTGCACAAATATTTCACCTCAATTTTTATTTTCAAAGCATATTTTTTTATTATTGTTGAAGCTGAAATAATTATTGCTGAAATAAATAATTATTAAATTTTATCCAGAAACTTCTGAGTTTCTTTCTGTTTTATCATTCACTAACACTGGAAAAATTAGGAAACAATTAGTTAAGCATATAGTTTTACAGAAAATTAGCTGGTAAAATTTTATATTGATAATTTTTTCAAGAAAAAGTTCCTTATGTAAATGTTTATGTACTCTTTTAACCTAAATAAAACCATAAGCACATGCAAGAAAGCTTGTCTTGATGTTATAAAAAGGTTGTTGGTTACTCTCAAAGTCATAGGGACATAGAGATGGAAAGAAATTTGTGAGAATTCCAACTATTTGGGAAAATCCAGCTGTCATCCAGAAAAATTCTGCATAAGGCACAATAGGCTAGACTATGTTGCAGTAACAGTTAAACCATGAAATCTGATTGACTTAACAATGAACAAGGTTAATTATTGCCTATGTTACAATCGAACATGTTAGGTGGGTCTTCTTGGAGTCTCTTTTTCAAGCAGTGACTTCCATCTTGTAATGTTTTCATCTTAAAAGATGGCCTTTGAAAATCACCTAGCAAAGGGAAAGTGGACAACTGTGCTGGAGTTTCCACGGCCAGACTTGGGAAAGGGCTTCAGCCCACATTCTAGTTACATGGCTGTAGTCTCACTGAAAAGTAGCCAGAAAATGTAGTCTTCCTCTGTCCCCAGAAAATAAAACAGGACCTGGTGAACACAAAGCAACATGTCTGCCATTACCAACTTCAAATCTACACATTTAGGGAACCACTGATAATCACATTGCTTTTCAACTTCAATAAGGCAAGTCTCTTTTGTATAAAATGAGAGAAGAAGAGATATCAGGGTTTTCTTAGGTTTTCTCCAGCCCCCAAATTCTCAAACTCAATGACAGTAAATACTAAGGCTCTAATTTTTTTTCCTATTCAGAATTCCAATTGAATTTATAGTCATATATATATTCAGCAGGTAATTAAGGAAATCCTATGCTTAATGCATAGAAATAAAAGCTGCATAAGAAAGAATTCAGAATCCAAGGACTTAACAACTTAATAGAATTTAAAAAATGATCTTTATAATATAAGCCAGAAAGATTTTATTGACCAAATATAGATATAAAAGACTTTGGAACACTGAGAAAAGAGCAATTAATTTTCAATTCAGAGATGTACTAGAACTGTGTGTGTGAGATGGTTAATTTAAGTGTCAACTTGACTAGGTCATGGGGTGCCCAGATATTTGGTTAAACATTATTTCTGGGTGTGTCTGAGAACGTGTTCCTGGATGAGATTATCATTTAAACTGGGGGACTGAGTAAAGCGGATTGCCTTGCCCAATGTGGGTGGGCATCATCCACTGCATACAGCTCCTGAGTAGAACAGGAAGGTAGAGGAAGGAGAAACTGCTGTCTTTGCCTGACTGATGAGCTGGGACATTTTTCTTCTCCTTCCCTCACACTGGGACTTACACCATTGGTGCCCCAGGTTCTCAGACCTTCAGACTCAGGCTGGAGCTACACCACCAGCTTTCCTCAGTCTCCAGCTTGCAGGCAACAGCCATGGGACTTGCAGCCTCCATAATCATGTGAGCCAATTCCTTATAATAAATCTCTTTATTTAGGAAATGGGTGGATAGCTAGCTAGCTGGCTAGATAGGTAGATATAGAGATATATATTTCTCTGGAGAACTCTAATACAGTGCTTTTTTTCTTTTGTTTCCTTCAGCTTGCATTATTTAAAATTTTTTTCTCAAACTGTGATCTCATCCATGTTATAAATAAAATCTGTATTAAGTTAGTTCTTTATGCTATATTTTAAAGTTCTTTAAACTGTGCCATATTTAGTACATGAAAGAAATTGATTTACAGTTTCAGTTTCATAATAACATAAACAATGCAAGAAGCATTATGCTTTTTAAAAATATGCAAGCTTAGTGAATTTCATGCTATAGCATTATTCTATAATCTGCAAAAAATAAAAACATTTGAAGTGCCTATCCATCATATTTAAATAGTTTCTGGCCTTTGTTTTAATGATTAAATGATGAAAATCCAATCTTAAGTATGTAGACTCAATAGAACAACAATTTCCATCCATTTTTTCCCCCAGTTGTGGAAATGCTTCTAGTTTATTCATTTACCAAACACTCATATGGTACTTACTATGAGCCAGTCAGTGCTTTACAAATACTCACTTTTTTAAATCTCATCTCTGCCTTCTGGGGTAGGAAATATTTATTGTCATTTTGATGAGGAAACGAGGTTTTAGTAACCTGCCCAAGAGATTCAATAACATGCCCAAGGTCACAAACACAGCTTAAACAGCATGCAACGGCATGAAAGATATTTGGCAATGCTGTCATCTCTAAATCCGTATGGATATAGTTGCTGGCTCTTGTGGTTAATAGGCATTTAGGTTAAAAAAATATATAGATCCAATATCTATTTCTTTGGCATCAAAAGCTCTCCAAGAGAAAAATAGCCATGGAGAGGCAATCAACTCTTGGTAATGCCTTGTCATTTCAAATGGTTATTTCTGTGCTTTCTAACACCTTTCTGTTAGAAAGCAAAGTTAGTAAAATTTGCCTACCCAATAGGCAGTTTATTATAAAGCCAGATAAATTAAGTGTGGCCATTACCATGCTCTTGCATTATAGTTCCTTTATTTTATTTATTTTTTGGCTGTGCCGCACAGCTTGTGGGATCTTAATTCCCTGACCAGGGATGGAACCCGGACCCTGGCAGTGAAAGCACCGAGAGTCCTAACCTCTGGACCTCCAGGGATTTCCCTCTAGTTCCTTTAGAACCGGAATGAGTGCTAAGAGTTTGGCTACTCTTACAACCATGTTCAGGAAGAACAAAGATTAATCTATAAATGATTGACTATTAATATTTTAGACATAAAGAAAATGGCTTATATGTTTACATGTTCTAGAAATGAAGTAAGCATATGGCCATGGGAGAGCCACCGTACTCTGGTTTGGAAATAAAGGGAATGTGTTTGGTAATAATTTCTTCAAAAGAATCACAAAGAAGAGACAGTGATGATTTACAATCTATCCTCTGAGGAAATTTATCATGCTCTTTGCAGGAGACAAAACAGCCTTCAGTATTTGTATGCAAATTCTTGTCAGTGAGTACACGATGGTGTAATAGACAATGTATGATCATGCTAGGAAATTGTTTTCACTACTTTTTTTATATCAGTAAAGAAATTCCTGGTTTTGTTGCTCTTCAGGTCCAAGCAGGAGTGTTATTTGTGAATACTGATTTACTTACCTTGAGTGTTACTGGTGCAAAAATTTTGATTCTGACTAGATAAAAGCACATTTCCTTTTAGTTATATTCCTTGTTACTGGACAGCCTTCCTTCTATGCTCACTTTCTAATTGACATAAAGCACAGCACTAACAGCAGACTGAAGCCACTCAGGCAGGTCATATCCACCTTCAAGGACAAGTTTTTCTATCTTTTCAAAAACTTGTTTCAGATACGACGTTCTGGCTCATAAATTGCCATTTGATAAGAAAACCTGTTGAAACTTCTTTGGTGCATCTAGTCTCAGCACCATTCTTCAGTGTTCTAATATTAGTCTACTAATATGTTTTTCTAGCTTTTTAGGTACTACATGAGGCCCCTTGTCACATAAAACTGCAACTTGGTTGGATGCTTGTAATAACTTCTCAATCAGCACATTACTAAATGACCTCCAGCTTCTTTCATTGTAATAAAATAGTGCCCTTCTAAACATCAGGACCACACCTAATTTTCACTATTGTCTACTTTTTTAAAATGTTCACAATGCCTTGGTGATTTGAGACCAGGTGCCATGTAAACATTATAGTTACTAAATTCTATTTTCATTGTATAAATGATCTATTAATAATATAGTAAAAACAAAACAAAAAACCAATATAGTTATTTTCCACATATGTTCCTTCCACAAAAGACATCCCCAAATATGCCAATATTACCTAGATTTGTTATGCAGATTTAGTATGAAGTAAACATTGTACAGTATGTTAATAATTAGTAGCTGACATAACAATTAGCAGCTAACTAATATAAAACAAAACCATAGCATTGTCATATCATCATCTGTACCTGAGTCAGAAATAGACTCCACAACACAAGGAAGCAAACCATTCCTGGTCCTGGAGTCACCTCACAAGGTGCACTAGCTGTACCTCTCACCCAGGCCCCAGTCATTCCAGTTTACAGCTAGTGAATGGGGCATGAAATACTGTGCACTAGTGAAATTAGTACTCTGCATGTTGTGATCTTTTTTCTAAGAGTTTTAGATTTTAGATTCTGAGCTCATATTCAGCCAGGTTTTAGCTATAAGAATTTGTTGCAGTTTGGGTGGAGGTTAGGCCTCTCCTGAGAAGTTTTGATTCCATTTCTGCCAGGAACTCCTTGAAACAAAACATCCAGGACCACTTTTTTTCTAACGTTCTAGTGTTGAGTTTTTCAATATCTTGCAGTGTGTATAATTCAAATCCAGTAAATTTGCTTTGAATTTCAGGAGACATGTTTTTCCCCTTAGTTCAGAGCCCAGGCCTAGATGGGCAAGCCTTCTTGTTCACTTCATGGGGCAGTATGTTAAAGTGTCCTTTCATTTTTTTTATCATTATAAAGGCCCCATTGTTATAAGGGATTCCAACTCCCTGACTTTCTTGTCCCCAAATTTTATTTCCTGTCCAAGTAGCTATGAAAATGCAAGCCTTTTCTTTATAGAGAATAAAAGATGTTCCCAAGACAATTGGCAGCTTTGATTAGCCTTTTTATTTTTTTGCCCCCAGAAATTTCCCTTAATTACTTTGGAGGTCAGTCTTCTACTTTAAAGACTTATTTGTTAAATTTTATCACACATTTCAAGGCGTTTTGTGCCAGGAGATTCTCTGGCGTATTCACTTTAAATTATAGGTGAAAATGGAAATAAATTGTAAATTGTGTAAATTGGAATCCTGCTGATTTGGGAACTCCTGGACTGAGCAGCAGCGGGAAGCAGCATCAATTTGTTATATTATGGATTAATTTGTATTTTCTATAATTTACATTCTGAACAAATCTGTAGATCTCACAATCCTGGAAGGAACATCTTTCATGCTGGTACCTTAGTGAGCCGTATTCACCCTGTATAAGAATAACTGCTCCAGGCTGCAAGCTTTTACAGAGCAGAGAAATTAGTTCAAGTATGAGTATAGGCCCTGTCATATCATTTCGCACAATACTTACATTTTATTTAAAAAGTAAATCTTCATAGAGAAATAATATATTGGAATTTGAAGGACATGTAGAATAGTAATAGATGCAGAAGATAGTAAGGGACACATTAAATTAAGAACAAAATACAGAAGCCTGGGAGCACATTATAGTGCATGGACATCAGTAGATGAATAGATGCCATTAGGTAATGACTGTAGCCATTAGGTAATGACTGTAGCTGAGAGAGACTTTCTAATTTCCTTGGGAGGCATGGTGCTTAGGACTTACCTTTTTGTAAAACAGATAATAATTCTCCAAAGGGTGAAAATGAAATGCGTTCTTCACTTCTTTTTAAAATGGTTTGAAAGTTTGGTGCCCGATTTTGTCAAAGTGAAAGCATGTCTCTTCAACTTTTGCTGCTATGGAATATGGCATTTTCCAACAAACCAGTTTATCATCATAATGCGGTTTATTATCATAACTTAAGAGTTCTCTTAGAAACATATAACCCAAGAAGATGATTATTCCAGAAAAAAGAACTGCAGATCAACTAGTCAATTGACAATAACAAATTTGAATTTGGCAATAGCTGATAACATCTATAAAATTCATCTCACTAAAACATTTTGACATATATTTTGAAACTAGTTTATCTTGGAGGATATAGCAGGAGATTGTATACAAGATTTTTGAGTGTTGCACTGGGAGTATTTTTTATTGTCCTTTTATCACTGCTTTAAAAACAAAGATAGGCTCTCTGTACTATAATTATTTCTATTGAAATTTACAAATGACATAGATATGATGGCAAGAAGAATATTTAATGACATGGAAATATATCCATGGCATATTTTCAAATAAAAATACAGTTTAGAAAATGACATATTTGCTATGATTTGAGATAATTTTCCATCACAGGAATTGGGAATATAAATAGTCTTTGTATTGATGCTTTTGAAAAAAATACTGGAAGAGTTTCATGATTAAAGAATTAAGGACTGACTGCTTTTGATAACCATGCTAGGCTGGTTAATTAACCTCTGTGAATATCAACCTCTTCACACATAAAATGTGAATTTATATGCATTGCCAAAAAACTCTTCAGAAAACTTGTGCCAGTTTAACTTAAATTCCCAGAGAAATGAGTTGTCCATTCCTTATATCATTTCCAACACAAACTATCATCTACTTTTTCTTTTTCTGAGCTAATTTAATACACAAAAATAAATTAGGTTCTTTTTTTCATTTTCATTACTCTGTTTACTAGTAAAGTTGCTAATTTTTTCTTATGTAAACTTGTAATTCCTATTGAGATAGTATTTTTCTTATAATGATCTTATTGACTAAAGGTATTAATATTTGAAATTCTGTTATAAATGCTGTGAATATATTTTTGTCAACTTTTTGTTTGCCTTCCAGTTTGCTTTATGCTATTTTTGAAATGCAGACAGTTTAAATGTCTTTGTAGCTAGATCTCGCAATCTTGTCCTATATGATGCCTCCTTGTTATGATGCTTAGTAGAAGTCCTTCTTCAAGTTCAAGATTTTGTAAATATTTACTTATGTTTCTTCATATATATACTTAAAGTTTATTATTTTACATTTATTTCTTGAATCTTCCTAAAGTAGAAAACAACATTCATTTTTTGCTAAAATTGTTTATTATTCTAACACCATTCATTTAAGAATTTATCATTAACCTACTATCTGATATCTTGGATCCTAGATTTCCTAGAATGTTCCATTGATCTAGCTATTATTTCTAGGAATAGCAAATATTATTTACTAGGAATATATCTTTTTATATTATAGTTTATAACATCTTTATGTTTGTTGAAACAAATTATGTTTGTCTTCGTCTGCTTGGGCTGTCATAACAAAATACTATAGACTGGGTTGCTTATAAAGAGTAGAAATTTATTTTCTCAAAGTTCTAGAGGCTAGAAAGTCTAAGATCAAAGACAAGCAGGTTTGAGTTTCTGGTGAGAACTCTTCCTGGCTTGCAGATGGTCACCTCCTTACCATGTCCTTACATGGCAGAGGGAGAAAATAAGCTTTCTGGTATTTCTTCTAATAAGGAAACTAATCTCATCAGGCCAGGGCCTCATCCTCATGACCTCACCTAATTTTATTTACCTCCAAAAGGCTTCATTTCCAAATACCATCACACTGGGGATTAGGGCTATAACATATGAATTTTGGTAGAACACAAACATTCAGTACATAATAATATTCATCCCTCATTTTATAAAGGATGCAAATTTTTCTTGTTTGCTTTTACAGATGAAATTTAGATTTATTCATCTAATTTTAACTTCAGTATTGTTATATTGTATTTATTTTTTATATGAGCTTCAATCTTTCTTGGAACAAACTGTAGTATAAAAAATAATTATACCGTACAGGGAATTTTGGCCTCAGTTTAGTTTTCTGAATAAAACATTTTTTATACCTTCCACCCAAAGTTTGGTTGGAAGTATCTTTAGAGGAAGGGTATTTGAATTCAGTGTCAACGTCTTAGGCAAAAGTTTACCACACTGTCTGATGGTGGGAAATGTATAGCTTTTTTCCTAGTCCCAAGAAATCAGGTGTTCATTCCTAAATAAATCCTTCTAGCTCCATAAGAGGAAGAAATGTGAATGATTTTAAAGCTGAAGAACAAAGATCTTTTGTTCTATACCTATCTGAATATAGGAGCTCACAAACAAAATGAAAATGGAAACAATCAGTTACAGAAGTGCAAATGCAAAAGACATCTACTGAAGCTTACAATGTAACTTAAAGTGCAGTTGTATTATTGAAAGCTTGCAGAAAGACAGCAGGTTCATTAGCTTATGACATCTCTGAGTCATGACTGAAACCACTCAGTCACTTCATTAAATTTTTCTCCACAAAGATTTTTGGCCTGGTTTATTGTGCTTTCCAGACATAATGATCCTATAATGGGGATTGTAACACTGAGTCATGGGCTCCACTAAGGATTTTAGCTCACCAAGAACACATATGAAAGTGTCCAGTATGTAGGGGTATGCATAGGCTCTGAACAGTGTTTGTGGTTTTAAATCATTTTATTAGAAGTCATTGCCTGCTTCATAGAGTCCCCTGCTGGAATTTTTACTGCTCTCAAGCATCAAGAAAGGGCACAAATAAATTCATAAGATTAAGAAAATTTGGCAGTATCTATAAAGGAGAATTTCTCCTTTTGTATAGTTCTGCCAATAAAAGTAGTGTACAGAATTGTATTGATGTAAGTCTTAAGCAAACCAAGTCAAATATGGTTTTGCTTTGAATATTTAGAAAGTATTTATAAGTTAGAAGTTCTTGCCTCTGTGCTTCATGTTTGTGAACCTCTATGCCTGATCTCTCAGAATATTCACTAGGGAAAATATTAAAATATTTCTTAAGTGAAAACCAGAGAGGGATTAGAACAACTAGATGAGCAGAGAAGCAGTTTTTGTGTGTGTGTGTGTGTGTGTGTGTGTGTGTGTGTGTGTGTGTTTTCTGCGGTACGCGGGCCTCTCACTGTTGTGGCCTCTCCCATTGCGGAGCACAGGCTCCGGACGCGCAGGCTCAGCGACCATGGCTCACGGGCCTAGCCGCTCCGCGGCATGTGGGATCTTCCCTGACTGGGGCACGAACCCGTGTCCCCTGCATCGGCAGGCGGACTCTCAACCACTGTGCCACCAGGGAAGCCCGAGAAGCAGTTTTTTTTGAAGTATCAAACAGAGTGACCTCCTAAAACTCTAGAACAGATGTTTGTTTATGGAAGTATGTGTAACAACAGAATGATTCTTGCGAAACTTCTTACATACAACTTTAGGTATCAGGCACTCTACATTGAAGTACAGATGTGTGAGACAATCAAATTCAGAATTCACACAGATTAGTTTGTATACAATGACAATTTTCTCATCATGTGTTACAGTTTTTGAACCCACGTGTTACTCTCTGAATTAGGTCCACGTTGAGGGGACTGAATATGTCTCCTAAGGTGATAACAGTATTACAAGCAATGATTTATTCTTACCAGAACATTGACAGTCACCTGAGCGGTACTACTTCTCTGTCTGAGGACTGTCAGGGACAGTCTGTTATTCTCACAGCTATCTTGTACCGTGATTCAGATTCCTTGTCCAGTGAACCCAATAGCTTTATCATTCCTGACACAAAAATGAAAAGAGAACTCTTATCCCAGGATCACTAAATATCTTCAATTTCTGCTAAATTATAAATGATATGAATGAACTAATCACTATAATAACAAATGGGAATGGACTAATACAAATCAATTTTGTTTATATGTTCATACTCCCAACATGTATTCCATCAGCAAAATCATCGTAGACATTAATTCACACACCATTTATATGGAAGAAATACATGTGCATAGGCTTTCTGAAGATCTATACAGCAAAGATTAAAACTTCAGTGCTTTTCCTGCAGTAACTAAAAATTTATGGATACAGCTAACAAACCAAGGTGAACATTGCATAGTTTAAGAGAAAGCTGTTTTTTAACATTTTCCAATATGCACTGTTTCTCAATAAAATAAATTCTAAATGAGTATATATGAGCTCTTTATTTTTGTTACTAATTGATATCAGCATTTTTACAGTACGTGTCTGGCTCAATGTAAAATTTGGGGGGTGATCCTATATTGCCTCCAACAATATTGTATTTTATATTATTAAATGGCCAGTCTCCATCTATAAATGTACTTTTTCCAACTAGGATATCAGCTGGACTGTTTTCAAGTAAGCTGAAGGTAAATGCCAATGTAATTCCACTTGGATTTAATTCATTTATGCGACTCACCCTTATCATGACTGTAATAGGTGCTACAGAGAAAAAAGTACATAAAAATGTAATTAAGGTGATCATGTGTCTTCTGTAATTCTCATTTTTTCTTTACTTTTTAATTAACATCTAATATATTTATATTTTAAGTGTGTAAATTTTACAAATACATCTATATTGTTAAGTTTTGTTATTACATTATTACCTTTTCAATTATAGAGCATTTGAAAATAAGTTTAGGATTAAAACACCCTATTAACTGATTTTGAATACTTGTCAAAACAATCATATTTTATAATGTGTTTATGTATAATGGCCTATTCTGAATTAAAAATCATAGTTTCCAAAAGCAGACATTGTTTTCTAGTTGAAATACTTCATCATGACAATATAATAAAGAAATATGAAGGAAATGCAATTTACTATGAATGTGAACATTAGTATTTTCTCTAATGCAAAATTAATTCCCTGAGAAATTTTTTAAACAACAACTATTTCAGAAAAGTTCAGCTTTGACATTGCCTTTAAATAGCTGCAGCATGCTGTAATAGCATTTGGACATCATTCTCTCCAAATGTTCCAATTTTCATTTGGACTTTCTTTTTTTAAATAGCAGTACATATGCACTAAATAAGTTAAGATAAGTAATAATTTTATACTTTATTATAGCAGATCACCAGAATATTTACAAATGTAATAAACTTCTAATAACTGATTTCTTAAATTACTTGTTATTTTATATAACTCAGAACATTTTAATATTTCAAATTAGTAAATTCTTACTTGAGAGTACAGGACTTCCTTCATCAGACACTCTCACAAGTAATGTATATTTGAAGTGCATTCCTGCAAAAATATCATTATCATAATCTAGATGTGTAGGTCCAATTTGCAGATAAAAAAAATCACATTGATGGTTTCTTTTAATAATTAAGCATTCACTTTATCAGTTACATGACTCTAAAACTAAGACTTGTGAAACCTTTGGTAAAAAAAATAAGTGAAAATAATATCCTATAGCAATGCTATTGCTATTCAATAGGGATATATATTCGGTAGGAATGTGAACCACATATGTAATTTTAAGTTTTCTAGAAGCCACATTACCATCACATCAACAGGCTAAAAAGCAAAAAACCACCTGATCAGACAAAATGCAACACCCATTCAAGATAAAAGCTCTCAGTGTACCAGGATTAGAGGAGAACTTCCTCAACTTGATAAAGAATATATACAAAGTACTACACCTAACATCATACCTAGTGGCCAGAAACTCAAAGCTTTCCCACTAAGATCAGGAACAAAGCAAGGATGTCCCGTCGCATCATTCCTTTTTGACATTGTTCTGAAAGTTCTAGTAGGCACATTTTTAAAAAATTAGAAGAAACAGGCAAAATTATTTTTAACAAAGTATTTTATTTAATCAAATATGTCCAAAATACTATCATTTCAACTTGTAATCAACACCAAAAAAATATTGATGGGATGTTTACATTCATTTGTTTGTGCTACTTCTCTGAAATCCGTTGCTTATTTCATTCTTGGAGCATATCTCAGTTCTGACAAGGCACATTTCAAGTGCTCAAAAGCACAAGTAGCTGATGGCTTCCATACTGGAGAGCAAAGTTTTATAATATAAAAACTATACATTTATTACAAAAGCTAAGATAATATTACTATATATTCTGGCACTTTGTAATTATTACCTCATATTGTAAAATTATACTAATAGCAAAACTAGGGTTCCATGTTTGATATGCATTTGTTCACACTGATTCATTTGCCATAGACTGTATTCTTCCTATTTCATAATTCTCTTCATAAATAACTGCTCTGATGTATAATTAAGATTTGTAAAAAGTAGTCATAAATTTATTTTCACTTTTAAAAAGTGAGTTAGGTATGAGTTAGTATTAGCAAGAATAGTCTCTCAGTAGCAAGTTTTAAATCGCAAGCTTTGAAATCATGCAAAAACAGAATTTGAGATCCACTCTGTGTGTGAGAGGTCAAAGCGTCTCATGTTTTTGTTCTTTCACTTTACTCTCCTGAGAGGGATGTGCATGGCAGGCATGATGCATTCAGGATCTTTCATGTTAAATAAAAGGGGTGATGGTAGGAGTCTCCCCTTTCTCAGATCATGCATAATCACACAGTCCTCAGGGTGGCCATTGCTAGGGTAGGTCTGAGGCCAACCAAGAGGGGTGGAAGGAATGTGATTGTGTGCTGTGTCTTCAGTTCTTCTAAGGTTCTTTTTGTGCCTTAGCCACACTCACATTAACTATTTTCATCAACAAACAACCAGCACCTATTAGGGAGAAAAGTTATGTGGAGCAACTAGGTGATAATTTGGTGCAGAAAAGCATAGGTGAATAGCATTGTTTTCTTAGGATTCTACAATGTTTTAAGAATTATAGAAATCAAGGGCTGTAAATGAATTGTCAAATGGGAAAAAATGTTTCTGCATGAATAAACTATAATATTAGGTGGTCTCCAAAACTACTTTTCAATGATAAAATTCTGTAGTCTATATTCTAAGTAGATAAAGGGAGGTGACATGAAGAACACTGATGGCACTGAACCAGATTATCAGTCAAGAAGTTAACAATCCACAGTGGTAGTGCCCCTGTTAATTTACTGTATGCTTTTTCTCATCCTAATTGCATTAAAATAATATGGAAAAATAGAAATAAATTGAGCATTGAAAAGAAATACAACAAAAATAAGAAAATAACCAGATATACAAACATATACAAAAATTCTGTCTGTGTCAGAGATGGCAGTGTAGTTCGCTGTAGAAACATCACTGCGAGTTGGTATTACAAGTGGTGAAAAAAATCAATGGAATCCCTACTTCACTCCAAACCACAAATTAGTTCCCCTGTGTCTAGGAAACTTAAATATGAAAGACCACTTGTTAAAATATTTATGGGAAAATGAGATATTTTCCAGAATATATCATATGAATCAATAAGGAAAACAAAACAAGAATGGATAAATATATATTTTATGCTTCACACAAAGGAAACCCCAATATTTCATGTTTTTTTCACACAATTGATGAATATATGAAGAGAAGTGCAACCTCATTACTAATCAGGCTAAAGCATGTTAAACTATGTGAGTGTACCAGTTATTATGAGAAGGATATCGATCAAGAAAAATCCTTATACATTGCTGGTGAGAGTATAATGTGATGCAACCACTTTGGAAAACAACTTGGCACCACCTTATGTAACTGACTATTTACATACACTATGGCAATGCAGTTCTGTGCTTAAGTAGATACCCTTCCGAATGTGTTGCATGTAGGCACCATGCAAAACTTACAGGAATGTTTATTACAACCTTAAGTGAAATCCAGAAGGAAATCCAAATCCCAGTGAGAGAATGGTTACAGTCACACAATGGAATGTTAAAGCATGTAATGGAACATTACAGCAACTAGGTAGGTAGGTAGGTAAAAGATAGCCAGCTAGATAGATGCCATACATAGATGACTCTTAGAGACATAACATAAATGAAAAAATTAAGTCACAGGAGGCTGAATAGAATATGACACCACTTTTTTAAAGCTCAAGAGCTAAGCAAACCAACAATATTGTCCAGGAATATGTACATAGATGATAAAACTATAAAATCCCCCAAACAATAACAAATAAAAAACTATGTTATTGGTTGCCTCTGAAGGCCAAGTAGAGGGATGAGAAAGGGTAGTAGCACATCTGTTAGTAATGTTCTAGTTCTGAAGAAGGGTGATGGGTTCAGGGGTTCATCTTAATGCTATGTGTCATACCTTGCAGATATGTTATCTTGTAAATATCAAATATTGCATCATAAAATAGTAATCAAAAATGAATTGACTAATAAAATGTATTGGGGTGATTTTTCATGTCAATACTCATTAAAGAAAAATGACCTAATCAAATATGTGATTAGCAATACTAATATAAACATTCATTTTTTATTTTATTAATAAATTAAATATATTACATATGAAATAGTTCGGATTCATTATATAGTAATTCATTGTTCAACATTAAAATCACATAGCTATCACCAGTACCCCAGTGAATGTCACTCTTCAATGAATTAAGATAAATTTAGAGTTAATGGTATCTACTAGTCTATTAGAGCTTTATTCATTATTTTAACATAAAACTCTTGACGCTTGTTATAAATCCCAGTTTTGAGTGAATGCTAAGACTCTTTTTTTTCCTCCCATTAGTATAATACACTGCAAATGTATGGCCATCTTAGAACAAATCAATTTTATCTTTTAAAAGTATCTTAATTACGCCCCTTTGTGAGTTTAAAATTCAGACATTGTTGGAAAGCCAAATTCGAGTTCTGTGTTCTCTTAATAAAGGTTTTACTCACTAAGCATTAAAATTATGTCAGTTTCTTTTCTTCTGCAAACTGGCTTCTCTTGGCTTTGCTGCTCTAGCGAGATAAGAATGTTGCCATTTTAATAACCCTTTCTGAGCTTAATTACCTTTTGAAAAAAATCCTATTGTTCTCATCCCAATAATCTAATAATGTTTTAAAAAAGAAAAAGGAGGTAAACTATATACGAGTGAGTATAACATTCAATAATTTACAGGAAAATGTTGGAAAAGCCATCATGGGTACTCTGATCCAATGATTTTGCTTCTAGGAAATTTATGTGGCAGGTTTTATGGGTTTTGTCAACATTAGAGCAGGTCCAATGCAACAATCTGTTGTTTATTCATATATTTGGTGAGCTTATTTTATTATTTATTCAAGGAAATGTTATACCATGCTATTATCTTAATATTCCTAATTAAGAATATTTTTGATATTGCATTATTTTTAATCATTATCAGGTACATATTAGTATATATAGTTTCTAAGAATCTGTTTTGACATTCTGGTTATATTAACAATAAGTTCTAGTTGCAAAGAATTGTGAAAATGTGGTACTGATGTATTTGGGAGTAATTTATTACTAAATCCTATCAATGCCTTACAAACCTATTTCACAGTTTAATTTTATTCATTTAAAACTCATTAATTCAGTCATTAATTAACATATATCTACAAAGTACTGAATATATGCCAGGCACTAGTTTCATAACAGATTTTTTTCTTTCTCTGTTTATTTGGGGAGACAGAGATGTGATAAGGGCTTTTGTGGGAGAGATACAAAATGCTGAGAACCCAAAGAGAATCACGTGATCCAGACAAAAGGGAGAAGAAATATTAGGGTTGGTTTCTTAAAAGAAATCTCTAGGGCTTCCCTGGTGGCGCAGTGGTTGAGAGTCCACCTGCCAATGCAGGGGACACGGGTTCATGCCCCGGTCCGGGAAGATCCCACATGCCGCGGAGCGGCTGGGCCCGTGAGCCATGGCCGCTGAGCCTGCGCGTCCGGAGCCTGTGCTCCGCAATGGGAGAGGCGACAACAGTGAGAGGCCCGCATACTGGGAAAAAAAAAGAAATGTCTAAGCAAAGTTATGAAGGCTGTGCAAATGTTTGTGGGTAATTGGGTAACAAAATGCTGGGGAACATTTTCTAGTGGTATGAACAGTGTGAACAGAAGGACTAAAAGACAGAGCTGACAGACAGTGCAGTGTTTTAAGGTCATGAAAGTGTTTCTGTGTACCTCTATTATACAGTGTGAGGCAGCAAATGGTAAGGGCGTTAGAGTTTGTATGAAATGCAGCTTGGGGCTTGGGTAGGAGTCCAACTGCAAGGGCTTGTGTCAAATCCAAGGCCAAAAAACTGCTTATTACTTATGTATGTCTTACTTACTCAGACTGTGTCCAATGTCTTAGCCAATTGGTCAGATGAGCAGTTGCTTATCATAATGATATCCACACATTACCCACAAATCCTGGTTGAACACAATGCCTAACCAAGCCTGTCAATTCTATTTAAAAATATGTGAATATAGCAACTTATAGACTAACTTTGGTTTCAAAAATTGTTAAAAATAAAGTTTAGATTTACTGAATTGGTAAAATATTTAAGCTATTGTATATTCCAAGGTGCAGTAATAAAGTATGCATATTCTATTTTATAGAATAGTTATTTAATATACTTACTTAATGGCAATTATGGTTACTTTAAAACAGTCCAAAGGAATAGCCAGTACTTTATCACAGAACCATTTGTTCTAGGAAATTTATAACCTTCTTAGTTCAGTTCCCAAGATCAAAATTGCATTCCAGCATTCATTCTAAGCTAAATATTTTGTTGTCAGTTTAAGGTTCAGTTGAAAATACAGGAACAAATTCTGCCATCAGCTATTTGAACTACTGTAGTTCATTAAAGATTTTATAATAATAAAAATAAAATGTTTTTCTAAGGTCAATCACAGCGCCACAGTCAGAGAGAATCTTTAAAATACTTTCAGTTCATTGTTTATGAGGGTAAAGTTTTCATTTGAAAAAGTATCCATAATCAAATGGTAAGTTATATTGTTAATGGGAACAGTTCTGTCTTTATCTGTACCAGTTAGAGAGACTAAAAGAGTTTCAACTGGGATGTTTTCAGGAAGTTCAATTCTATAATAAGAAAATATGAGAAAAATGTGTTGTAACATGTTAATTTAGATTTATGCAGATGATAATATTTAATTTAAAATATACTCATATTTTAAATAACTAGTTCTGCCAATAATAAAGTTATAATGTTGGTGAAAATTTGTGAAAGATAAGAAAATATTTGGCATTCTTGCTATAAGGCCTAGGAAAAATGAGCTGCTATTATGTTGGATTAATAAGCAGCAAATTTAGTAACACACGCATATATTATCACTGGAAATATGGCAGTAGTACCTCAACTGCACACATTGTCTCCATTTTAAAAACGAGAAAACTGAGGACTAGAGAAGTTCGATGACAATTAAAAAGACACAGACTGGAAAAAAGAATAAACCTTTGACTTCTTGCCTTATGCGCAGTATAATTTTCTTTGTATTCTTGGTATTTCAAGCTGTCTTGTTTTTAGGAGGTTCCTTAAATTATTGAATAGTACTAGACTGGAACTAATGCTTTGATCTGCTGTATGCACAGCTCAAGCTGCAGTAGTCCTGTTACTGTCTATTAAATTTGCTTAGAAGTTAGCAGGGACTGTTAATTTTTACCAATATCCTTATGTTGCTCTCTGTATCCCAGTTTTTCTACAACTTCTACAGTTGGCTGTGGGGCTCGGGAGGAGGGGAGGATGTGCTGGCAAATGAAATATAAGTGAAAAGGCTGTGTATCAGTCTAGGCAAGGTAATTAAATATGTGGTTGGAAGTAAAAGGCAACAATATGACCAGGACAGAAGATCTAATAAGCCAGGACCCCTGAGTCTCAGCATAGAGAGGGGAGTGCCACTCACTGGAGCCAACCAAGCTTCATTACTCTTTGCATAAGGGGCAAAGAAATGCTTATTGAGTTTAGTCATTGATTTAAAAAAAATTTTGTTGGTGTTACAGCAGCTAGTGTTAAATATCCTGACCAATAAAAACAGTTATATTTGTATTTTTTGTTTGTTTTAAAAGAATATTCCTAATTTTAATTATTTAAAATACATTAGGTTTGAGAAAAATAGTGGAATAAAAGGTGAGTTGTCAAATTTGTTAACAGAAAGAATGTTCTAGAAACCAAAAATTCTAATACTGTTCCAGTAAGAATCTGTAAACTACTAGCTAGAATAGGAAGTGAAAGCAAACTACAGTTGGAGTGTCTACAGAATTATTGTTTATTCTTTCCATCTCTTGTTTTTTAGTAAAATACATTTCTGGCAAAAAGTTTACAAACTAAAAGTTGATTTTCGAAGTTCAGTAGTGCAATGGCACTATTTCCATATGTGAATTTTGGACTATGTTTTGTTTCTACAAAGTTATCAAATATATGCCAGCAATAGTATTTCTAAAATATTGTTTTAAGTGGTTTCAATACATTATTTAAGAGTGACCACTAAAGCACTTTTATAGCATTGTATAAAACATTGTTTCTACTATGTAAGTGAAAATTCTGATTAAGCAGGAGATTCTGTTGTTCATCTTGCAGGACTGTCAAAGTTCTACTCCATGTAGTTGATTTTAGTTCTATCTAGATTGTCTTCTGTTACTTGATGATATAAAGCCCACATATCTATGGTTTTCCTCAAGGGTGGATTATTGCATACACTGCTGGAATGAGATATGTAATGAGAATACCAAAAAAGAGTATGTTACCAGAATACTGCCAGACTAGGTTAAGAATTTTCTGAGCAATCAGGTATTCTGAAGGGAAAAATGTACTAGGGATCAGGAAATCTGTGTTTCAGTGAATGAAATCTTATAGATTTTGTACTCCTTTTATATAATGCAAATAACTTATCATGCCTTCATTTTAAAATCTCTATGTAATTAAAAAGCTGAAAGTTTGCATGTGGCTTTAGCACTATCTTTAAATTAATTCCAGTAACATTTAAAAAATGAATTATAATTTACTATCCATACATATATATAATTTTTAGTGTGATAGTTGTTTTACCTCCCTGGAAGCACGGGGCTAGACAAATGTCATCTTTTGGAGTCCTTTCTAGCTTTAATTTTTATAATTTTCTGAGACAAAATAAAGCAGGTCCAGTTGTACCAGAGAAGCTGCAAATTGGTTAAAAATACAGTAAAGATGGAAGGAAGGGCTTCGTCTTCATTCCAGGAATAATATGTTGTTTACCCATTTATTTTTCTCTCTTTTCTCTCTATGCCAAAATCTGAAGACCAAATTTGCTATAATAACTTACATGTAAATATCCTGAGTGCATTGCGGTGGATTGTTCTTGACATCTTGTAGAATCACTGTGAATGTTCCAGTTGTGGAATGCAGTCGTTCATTGTCGTAAACGCTAAAATATAATACCCAAGAATGTGGGGTGGGTGCGTCCTCATAATCCAAAGGACAGGCGATTGTGACCTCTCCTGAAGCTAAAAGGCAGATAATGAAAATTTGTTCAACATTCACAAGGTGAAAACACTATAAATTAAAATAGTGATATGGAGAAAATTGTTCTGGGGATAAATTAAAGGACAAATCACAGTTGCTGACCTGATGAAGCTTATACACCACTCACCGTTGAGGATCTGTGGGGAATGGTTAGTGACCTGGAAGGGAAACCCTCCTGAACTGCATAGGTCAGAAAATATTTCATAGGAGGGTCATGGTGGGTGCGGTGAGGGGTACACAGTGAAGCTTATGCTGAGTGTTGAGAAACGAGCACAGGAAATCCAGGTAAAGAAGACTGGGGTGGAGTGGAGGTTGCGAGGAGGGAGTTATGGCAAAAGGAAGCCAAAGGAGAAGAAGAAGTAGGACAGACACTCCAGATAAATGGAATAGCACATGGAAGGGCAGAAATATGTGCAAGAACAGAGTATTTTGAGAAAAGTAAATTGTACTGCTGAGGATTGGGTGAGAGATGTTGAATTACAATAGTGATGGAAAGGAAGGATTTTAATTCATATTTAGCAGATAGAATTGATAAACATATATTCTAGCTGATTAGGCATTTTTGTGTTAGAAGGAGCAACAGAAGTGGAGTGAAGACAGTAAGAGAAATTCTTAATATCTTTACTATATCCCATCCACTTTTCAAATTGTGTTGTTTTAAAAATATAGTTTATTGCAATTGAAAATATAAGGTATTTACTTTTATTATGATGAGGGCATATATTTTCCTGAATAAAAAGTTTTTATTTAAAAATTCACATATATTAAATCCAAGAGAATTATACAATAAACTCTTACGTACACATCAGTAGCATCAACAATTACAATATATGGCCAATTTTGTTTCATCTATAGCATTGCCTATTTTATCTTCTACTTGGATTATTTTGAAGAAAATCCCAAACAACATGTTATTTCATTTGTAAATATTTTATTATCTATTCTTAAAGGCAAAGGACTCTTCTTTTAAAATATAACTGTGATATAATTAGCATACCTTAAAAATCACATTAATTCCTTAGCATCATCATATATTCAGTAATGATAAAAATGTTTGGATTGTCTTATGAAGTTTTGTTGCTTTTCAAATCATCGCCTAAGTAAAGTCCACACTTTTTAATTGGTTTGTATGCCTCTTAACTCTCTTTAATCTATAAAATTCTCCAGGATTTAAAAAATTTGTTATATAATTTTGTGTTCTTTCCATGATAAATTTAACAGTAACACATTATGCACACCATTTTTCACCTTCCCCCCCCATATAGTATCTCAGAGATCATTACGTAAATAATATAGAGGTTCCTTATTTCTTTTTCTATGGACATATTATTCTATTGTCTAGATGTATCACAGTTTATATAATCACTACCCTATTGATATTTTCAATCTTGCTGTTAAATAATGATGCAACGAATGGTGTGTGCATACATCTTTTTATATTTTTGTCAGTGTATTTGAGGTATTTTCTAGAGGTGAGATTGCAGCATCAAAATGTAAATGCATATGCAGTTTTCCTAGATTCTACCATATTCTCTCAGTAAAGGTTGTAGTATTTTTCGTCCTCACCAAGAGTTATATGAGGTCTGTTTCACGCAGCCTCACCAACGGAAGATATTTTCAAATATAACTTTTTGGTAATCCTATAGGTTACAAATAGTAATGTATTATTTTAATTTTCAATTTTATTATGAATAAAACAGAGCATATTTTCATACGCTTGAGAGTCATTTGCACCTCCTCTAAACTGTTGATTCTTGTCTTAGTCCATTTTCTTATCTGATTGTTACTTTTATCCTTCTAATATGCAAATATTTTCCCAATTTCTCATTTGTATTTTTACTTTTCTTATGGTGATTTTGTTTGCCATAAAAATGTTGTTGTTGGAGTTGTTGTGATGATGGTGATGATGTTGATGGTGATCATATGATGATTTATGTCACATTCATCAATTTATTCCCATGTGGTTTCTGGAGTTTGAGTTACGGTTGTAAGTTTTTCCTACTCACAGGTTATAAAGAAATTCGTTCATATTTTCTTCTATTATGTGTATGATTGCATTTTTGAGAAAATCTAATCAATTTGATAAAATCTAATATACAATACAAAAATGTTTTATTTTCCTCATGCTACGAGTTATTACTTCATTTTTAAAAATGTCAACCTTTTCTGCACTTTTACATTTTCATGATCATTTGGGACTCTTATCAAAATTTTATATTCCGTTCCATACATCTATCTATATAATCATTTGTCACTATCACACTGTTTGCAATTCAGAGGCATTATAACATGTTTTAATATCTACTAGAGTAGTTTCCCCTCATTGTGCCTCTGTTCCAATTTTTTTCCCTACTATAAATGCTTTTAGTTCTTCTGGCCCAGGCAGAGTAGAGTTAGGGTAGGGAGCTGTGTGCAGCGAGAAAAACAAAAAAAACAAAAATCAACAAAAATAAAAACATAATGTTTTAATTAACAGTTGCTTTTTAATTTATCTATATTTGCAGCTAATGTAGCTTTTATGTGTAGTACACTCTCTAAACACATTATTTATTTTTAATTTTATAAATAAATATGTATTTATCTCTCACCATCATTTCTTATGCTGATAATTCTTCAGTTATTTTGGTTGTCTGGAGTTCATTCCCTAGCAAATTCCTCAGGAAGAACTCATAGGAACAATATTTCCTGATTGCTTCCATGGTCCTGAAATTTTATCTGCTTTCTTTATCTGTGAGGTCATTTTCTTTTGTATAAATTTTTAAAGTCACAATTTGTGTCCTCAGGTTTCCTAAATACGTTACTCTATTAACTGTGGAAATTCTTGTAAAAAAAAGTCTATTTACAATTTGATTATCACTCTCTTATACCTGACTTAACCTTTTTGCCTAGGGGCTCAAATATTTTTTCTTTTACGTTAACATCTAATGGTTTACTAGAAAATGTCTCATATTCAGCCACTCCGTATTGGTCTTCCAAAAACCTACTTTGCCTTTTGTAACATGTAGCCTCAAATCATCTTTTATTTTAGAAACATTTTCTTGAGTGATAGATACTTTTCAGTATTCTGCTCTACTGCTTTTATGTGCTTCTTCAGGAATTTTTAGAATATGATTTAAAGTATTGCCTCTTTTCTGCCTATCTTCAATATCTTTTTTCTTTCTTGATTTCTATTTGTTAGTCTTTATAATTATTAAATGTTTTAAATAATCATGAACATGTGGGAAAAATTTTTTTTCCTGAACCATTTGAGAATAAGTTGCTGATCTTGATGTCTTATCATCTCCATATACTTTAAGGTATATTTCCTAAGAGCATCCTCCAACATTACCACAATAAAAACAACAAAATCCAGATGTTGACATCAATACATCTAATACTGAGTCCTCCTTTCAAGTTTTACCAATTGTCTCAATATTTTTATAGCAAAATATCCGGTTGTCATGTCCTTTTAGTCTCCGTCAATCTGGAAAGTTCTTCAATCTTCTCTTAATTTTTAACATCATTTTGAAGATTAAAGGCTGGTAATTTTCGAGAATTTTCCTCAAATTGGATTTGCCTGATGTCTGCCCATGATAAGATTTGGGTTATGTAGTTTGGGATTAAATATCACAGAAGTTACAGTATCTTCTTATGGCATGCTATCAGTTTGACTCATTACTGATGATGTTCACTTTAATTTCTTGACAAAGTTGGTGTCTACCAGTTTTCTCCATTCCAAAGTTGCTATTTTATCCTTTGCAGTTAATGAATATTTTATGGTGAGGTATTTTGAAAGTATGTAAACATTCTCTTCCCCATGAAATTGTCAATTTATTTATATATTTATATCTCTATGGACTCATGGAGTCCCATTTTTTATAATGGGTTGTAATTTGCAACTGTTATTTTCATTTATGAACTATTATGTTCAAAGTGCCCTTAAATTGGCTAGACGGAGCCAATTCAAGCTAATTTCTGTTTTTTTTGTTTTTTTTTAACATACCCTCACCATTCCTTGATCATGTTCTTGCTTATTGTCACAACGCATTATTTCAAGCTCATCTTGCATTTTAACTCCTGTCACTTTCAAAATGAGTCATTGCTCTAGGGAGCTTTTATAGGATAAAATGGTATGTAGAAGTCAGTATCTGGGTACTAGATGTGCTCATTGCTATTGCTGTATCATCCTCCTAAGTGCTTTCACTCTTTTAGTAGATGTAGCTACAGATATGCATCTGTGTGTGTGTGTGTGTGTGTGTGTGTGTATGTGTATGCGCGCCCACATACAGTTACATCAATATTTATGTAACTATACACACACACACACACACACACACACACACACATACACATACACATCTTCCTGTACCTACCCATGTAAGAAAAACATGTTTACTCTAACACTGTTAATTTTAATTTATCCTCATATTGTTCATTATAGTTTTCTCATTTTCTACTTTTGTAACTCACATGTCTGACAGGAGAAACCAGACTTCATTTATGTTTAACACAGTTATTGTATCAATCCTCCTTTATGTAATGAATCTCGTATTTCTGCTGCCATTCCCTTCTTACCACTTCTGACCTGAACATCCTTGCTTTGCTTAAGTTCTGGCATGCCACAGGTCTTCCCTTCCACAGGTCTCCTTACTCACCTCTCAGATTCTACTCCCTATGTGGGACTCTTCACCGATATGACAGGCGGTGTGTGATTTATCTTGCTCTTTTATGCATGCCAAATGTACAATACCTCTTAAGAAATGGAAAAACGTTTCTTTCTCCCCTCCGCTTGCTTTATGCCTAAGTTGTTAGAGGCATGCATGAAATCCTAACTTGTAGTTATATAGAATGTACTTAGAGCGTCTCTTTTTCAAGCAGTCTGAATTCAAGTGCAGGTCATGACATGCAAATTAGCTGCCTGAGCTTGAGTAAATGAAGATTTCTCTCCAGGCATCGTATGTTAGATGGGGATTAGGATAGTAAACAAAGAAGTTATTGTGTATTCAAAGTGCTTATGAGAATGTATGATATAAAATATTCAATTTATGTAACTAATATTATGGTTTTCATGGGAAAAGCTACTTCTCACAGAAAAATCATACAATAAAATCCCAGGGAACCGTGCTGCGGGTCTGAATTGTTTGGGAGTCCCCTGGAGCATACAGATTGTGCAGACTATTTCCATACTTCTGAGAAGGAAAGAATGATCACTTTTTATCTCATATAAAATATGCTAAATATGCTGCTGAATATTTTAAATATTCTTTTACCCTTATAGAATGGTAATCAAGCTTAGTTTTAACTAGTGAAAAGTACATTTTATAATATACTTTATAAAATGATTAGCAACAAAAAATTATTATACTTTGATTTATTGAAAATTCTTTTTGTGTATCTATAAATTCGTAATGTACCGAGTCCCCTATGTCTCTATCAGTTGCTGTCAGCTTCACTAGCTTTGTTCCAACAGCCAGATTTTCATAAATATTTATAGGTGCATCTGGTATATATCTATGGGACAAAAGGGATTTTTTTATCACTTAGTGTAAACAAATGTCTCTTTTCATCTGTCACACAACAAATATTTTAAATTTTATGTGATACATATCTTGTAAGAATTTCAAGCCCCTGGCCTCAAAAAATCTTTTTCTTTATAAATTACTGTGTCTATTAGAGAATCTTTAAGTATTATAAAGTGAAGTTAAAAGTTTTCTCCTACCTATACCCTTGCTCTAGTCCTTCTACTGAATGGTTATATACTTTATTATATAAAGTATATATTTTATAAAATCTGGTTATTATATAATCTGGTTATTATACTTTATTCCAGATAACAAAATACTACAAACACTTTTGAAATCACTGTTTCATTTCATATTCAGGCATACCTCATTTTATTGCACTTCACTTTAATGCACTTTGCACATATTGCATTTTTTACAAATTGAAGATTTCTGGCAACCCTGCATTGAGCAAGTCTGCTGATGCCATTTTTCCAACAACATATGCTCACTTGGTGTTTCTTTTTTTTTTTTTTTTTAATTATTATTATTTTTTTAACATCTTTATTGGGGTATAATTGCTTTACAATGGTGTGTTAGTTTCTGCTTTATAACAAAGTGAATCAGTTATACATATACATATGTTCCCATATGTCTTCCCTCTTGCGTCTCCCTCCCTCCCACTCTCCCTATCCCACCCCTCCAGGCAGTCACAAAGCACCGAGCTAATATCCCTGTGCCATGCGCTGCTTCCCACTAGCTATCTACCTTACTACGTTTGTTAGTGTGTATATATCCATGACTCTCTCTCGCCCTGTCAAAGCTCACCCTTCCCCCTCCCCATATCCTCAAGTCCGTTCTCCAGTAGGTCTGCGTCTTTATTCCTGTCTTACCCCTAGGTTCTTCATGACATTTTTTTTTTCTTAAATTCCATATATATGTGTTAGCATACGGTATTTGTCTTTTTCTTTCTGACTTACTTCACTCTGTATGACAGACTCTAGGTCTATCCATCTCATTACAAATAGCTCAATTTCGTTTCTTTTTAAGCCTGAGTAATATTCCATTGTATATATGTGCCACATCTTCTTTATCCATTCATCCGATGATGGACACTTAGGTTGTTACCATCTCCGGGCTATTGTAAATAGAGCTGCAATGAACATTTTGGTACATGACTCTTTTTGAATTTTGGTTTTCTCAGGGTATATGCCCAGTAGTGGGATTGCTGGGTCATATGGTAGTTCTATTTGTAGTTTTTTAAGGAACCTCCATACTGTTCTCCATAGTGGCTGAACCAATTCACATTCCCACCAGCAGTGCAAGAGTGTTCCCTTTTCTCCACACCCTCTCCAGCATTTATTGTTTCTAGATTTTTTTGATGATGGCCATTCTGACTGGTGTGAGATGATATATCATTGTAGTTTTGATTTGCATTCCTCTAATGATTAATGATGTTGAGCATTCTTTCATGTGTTTGTTGGCATTCTGTATATCTTCTTTGGAGAAATGTCTATTTAGGTCTTCTGCCCATTTTTGGATTGGGTTGTTTGTTTTTTTGTTATTGAGCTGCATGAGCTGCTTGTAAATTTTGGAGATTAATCCTCTGTCAGTTGCTTCATTTGCAAATATTTTCTCCCATTCTGAGAGTTGTCTTTTGGTCTTGTTTATGGTTTCCTTTGCTGTGCAAAAGCTTTGAAGTTTCATTAGGTCCCATTTGTTTATTTTTGTTTTTATTTCCATTACTCTAGGAGGTAAATGGGAGTGTTTTCTTGATTTCACTTTCAGATTTTTCATCATTAGTATATAGGAATGCCAGAGATTTCTGTGCATTAATTTTGTATCCTGCTACTTTACCAAATTCATTGATTAGCTCTAGTAGTTTTCTGGTAGCATCTTTAGGATTCTCTATGTATAGTATCATGTCATCTGCAAACAGTGACAGCTTTACTTCTTCTTTTCCGATTTGGATTCCTTTTATTTCCTTTTCTTCTCTGATTGCTGTGGCTAAAACTTCCAAAACTATGTTGAATAAGAGTGGTGAGAGTGGGCAACCTTGTCTTGTTCCTGATCTTAGTGGAAATGCTTTCAGTTTTTCACCATTGAGGATGATGTTTGCTGTGGGCTTGTCATATATGGCCTTTATTATGTTGAGGAACGTTCCCTCTATGCCTACTTTCTGCAGGGTTTTTATCATAAATGGGTGTTGAATTTTGTCAAAAGCTTTCTCTGCATCTATTGAGATAATCATATGGTTTTTCTCCTTCAATTTGTTAATATGGTTTATCACATTGATAGATTTGTGTATATTGAAGAATCCTTGCATTCCTGGAATAAACCCCACTTGATCATGGTGTATGATCCTTTTAATGTGCTGTTGGATTCTGTTTGCTAGTATTTTGTTGAGGATTTTTGCATCTATGTTCATCAGTGATATTGGCCTGTAGTTTTCTTTCTTTGTGACATCCTTGTCTGGTTTTGGTATCAAGGTGATGGTGGCCTCGTAGAAGGAATTTGGGAGTGTTCCTCCCTCTGCTATATTTTGGAAGAGTTTGAGAAGGACAGGTGTTAGCTCTTCTCTAAACGTTTGATAGAATTCACCTGTGAAGCCATCTGGTCCTGGGCTTTTGTTTGTTGGAAGATTTTTAATCACAGTTTCAATTTCAGTGCTTGTGATTGGTCTGTTCATATTTTCTATTTCTTCCTGATTCAGTCTTGGCAGGTTGTGCATTTCTAAGAATTTGTCCATTTCTTCCAGATTGTCCATTTTATTGGCATAGAGTTGCTTTTAGCAATCTCTCATGATTTTTTTTATTTCTGCAGTGTCAGTTGTTACTTCTCCTTTTTCATTTCTAATTCTATTGATTTGAGTCTTCTCCCTTTTTTTCTTGATGAGTCTGGCTAGTGGTTTATCTATTTTGTTTATCTTCTCAAAGAACCAGCTTTTAGTTTTATTGATCTTTGCTATCGTTTCCTTCATTTATTTCTGATCTGATTTTTATGGTTTCTTTCCTTCTGCTAGCTTTGGGGTTTTTTTGTTCTTCTTTCTCTAGTTGCTTGAGGTGCAAGGTTAGGTTGTTTATTCGAGATGTTTCCTGCTTCTTAAGGTGGGCTTGTATTGCTATAAACTTCCCGCTTAGAACTGCTTTTGCTGCATCCCATAGGTTTTGGGTCGTTGTGTCTCCACTGCCATTTGTTTCTAGGTATTTTTTTATTTCCTCTTTGATTTCTTCAGTGATCACTTCATTATTAAGTAGTGTATTGTTTAGCCTCCATGTGTTTGTATTTTTTACAGATCTTTTCCTGTAATTGATATCTAGTCTCATGGCGTTGTGGTCAGAAAAGATACTTGATACAATTTCAATTTTCTTAAATTTACCAAGGCTTGATTTGTGACCCAAGATACGATCTATCCTGGAGAATGTTCCATGAGCACTTGAGAAAAATGTGTATTCTGTTGTTTTTGGATGGAGTGTCCTATAAATATCAATTAAGTCCATCTTGTTTAATGTATCATTTAAAGCTTGTGTTTCCTTATTTATTTTCATTTTGGATGATCTGTCCATGGGTGAAAGTGGGGTGTTAAAGTCCCCTACTATGAATGTGTTACTGTCGATCTCCCCTTTTATGGCTGTTAGTATTTGCCTTATGTATTGAGGTGCTCCTATGTTGGGTGCATAAATATTTACAATTGTTATATCTTCTTCTTGGATCGATCCCTTGATCATTATGTAGTGTCCTTCTTTGCCTCTTGTAATAGTCCTTATTTTAAAGTCTATTTTGTCTGATATGAGACTTGCTACTCCAGCTTTCTTTTGGTTTCCATTTGCATGGAATATCTTTTTCCATCCCCTTACTTTCAGTCTGTATGTGTCTCTAGGTCTGAAGTGGGTCTCTTGTAGGCAGCATATATATGGGTCTTGTTTTTGTATCCATTCAGCCAATCTGTGTCTTTTGGTGGGAGCATTTAGTCCATTTACATTTAAGGTAATTATCGATATGTATGTTCCTATTCCCATTTTCTATATTGTTTTGGGTTCGTTATTATAGGTCTTTTCCTTCTCTTGTGTTTCTTGTCTAGAGAAGTTCCTTTAGCCTTTGTTGTAAAGCTGGTTTGGTGGTGCTGAACTCTCTCAGCTTTTGCTTGTCTGTAAAGGTTTTAATTTCTCCATCAAATCTGAATGAGATCCTTGCTGGGTAGAGTAGTCTTGGTTGCAGGTTTTTCTCCTTCATCACTTTCAGTATGTCCTGCCACTCCCTTCTGGCTTGTAGGGTTTCTGCTGAGAGATCAGCTGTTAGCCTTATGGGGATTCCCTTGTGTGTTATTTGTTGTTTTTTCCTTGCTGCTTTTAATATGCTTTCTTTGTATTTAATTTTTGACAGTTTGATTAATATGTGTCTTGGAGTATTTCTCCTTGTATTTATCCTGTATGGGACTCTCTGTGCTTCCTGGACTTGATTAACTATTTCCTTTCCCATATTAGGGAAGTTTTCAACTATAATCTCTTCAAATATTTTCTCAGTCCCTTTCTTTTTCTCTTCTTCTTCTGGAGCCCCTATAATTCGAATGTTGGTGCGTTTAATGTTGTCCCAGAGGTCTCTGAGACTGTCCTCAGTTCTTTTCATTCTTTTTTCTTTATTCTGCTCTGCTGTAGTTATTTCCACTATTTTATCTTCCAGGTCACTTATCCGTTCTTCTGCCTCAGTTATTCTGCTATTGATCCCATCTAGAGTATTTTTCATTTCATTTATTGCGTTGTTCATCGTTGCTTGTTTCATCTTTATTTCTTCTAGGTCCTTGTTAACTGTTTCTTGCATTTTGTCCATTCTATTTCCAAGATTTCGTATCATCCTTACTATCATTATTCTGAATTCTTTTTCAGGTAGACTGCCTATTTCCTCTTCATTTGTTAAGTCTGGTGGGTTTTTATCTTGCTCCTTCATCTGCTGTGTGTTTTTCTGTCTTCTCATTTTGCTTATCTTACTGTGTTTGGGGTCTCCTTTTTGCAGGCTGCAGGTTCGTAGTTCCCGTTGTTTTTGATGTCTGTCTCCAGTGGCTAAAGTTGTTTCAGTGGGTTGTGTAGGCTTCCTGGTGGAGGGGACTAGTGCCTGTGTTGTGGTGGATGAGGCTGGATCTTGTCTCTCTAGTGGGCAGGTTCACGTCTGGTGGTGTGTTTTGGGGTGTCTGTGGCCTTATTATGATTTTAGGCCGCCTCTCTGCTAATGGGTGGGGTTGTGTTCCTGTTTTGCTAGTTGTTTGGCATAGGTTGTCCAGCACTGTGGTCGTTGAGTGAAGCTGGGTGCTGGTGTTAAGATGGAGGTCTCTGGGAGATTTCCGCCGTTTAATATTATATGGAGCTGGGAGGTCTCTTGTTGACCAGTGACCTGAAGTTGGCTCTCCTACCTCAGAGGCAGAGCCCTGACTCCTGGCTGGAGCACCAAGAGCCTTTCATCCACACGGCTCAGAATAAAAGGGAGAAAAAGTAGAGAGAATTAGTAGAAGTATGAGGAAAGAAAGAAGGAAAGGAGGAAAGGAAGGAAGGAAGAAAGAAGCAAAGAAGGAAAGAAAGGATGGAGGGAGGGAAGGAGGAAGGAAGGAAGGAAGAAAGAAGCAAAGAAGGAAAGAAAGGATGGAGGGAGGGAAGGAGGAAGGGAGGAAGGAAGGAGGGAAAGAAGGAAAAAAGACAGAAAGAAAGAAGATACAGTAAAAATAAAATAAAGTATAATATAGTTATTGAATTAAAAAATATTTAGAAAAAAAAAAGGGACGGATAGAACCTTAGGACAAATGTTGGAAGCAAAGCTATACAGAGAAAATCTTACACAGAAGCATACACATACACCCTCACAAAAAGAGGTAAAGGGGGAAAAATCATAAATCTTGCTCTCAGAGACCACCTCCTCAATTTGGGGTGATTCGTTGTCTAAAGGAGGGAAGGAAGGAAGGAAAGAAAGAAAGAACGAAGGTAAAGTATAATAAAGTTATTACAATTAAAATTAATTATTAAGAAAAAAAGTTTTTTAAAAAAAACATGGACGGATAGAGCCCTAGGACAAATGGTGGAAGCAAGATTATACAGACAAGATCTCACACAGAAACATACACGTACACATTCACAAAAAGAGGAAAAGGGAAAAAAATCATAGATCTCGCTCCTAAAGTCCACCTCTTCAATTTGGGATCATTCCTTGTCTATTCAGGTATTCCACAGATGCAGGGTATATCAAGTTGATTGTGGAGCTTTAATCCGCTGCTTCTGAGGCTGCTGGGAGAGATTTCCCTTTCTCTTCTTTGTTCTCACAGCTCACAGGAGCTCAGCTTTGGATTTGGCCCTGCCTCTGCGTGTAGGTCGCTGGAGGGCGTCTGTTTTTTGCTCAGACAGGACGGGGTTAAAGGAGCCGCTGATTCGGGGGCTCCGGCTCACTCAGGCCGGATCACTTCGTGTTTCTATATCACATTTTGGTAATCCTCACAATATTTCAAAATTTTTCATTATTATTATATTTGTTATGGTGATCTATGATCAGTGAGATTTGATATTACTACTGTAATTGTTTTGGAGCATCACGAACTATGCCAATATGAGACTGTGAACTTAATGGATAACATTGTATGTGTTCTGACTGCTCCACCAACTGGCCATTCCTCTGTCTCTCTTCTCCTCTGCCGTCCTATTCCCTGAGACACAACAATATTGAAATCAGACCCATTAGTAACCCTACAGTGGCCCCTAAATGTGCATGTGAAAGAGATGCATGTCTCTCAGTTTAAATCAAAAGCTAGAAATGATTAAGCTTGGTGAGGAAGACATGTAGAAAGCCAAAATAGGCTAAAAGCTAGGCCTCTTGTGCCAAACAGTTATCCAAGTTCTGAATGTAAAGGAAAAGTTTTTGAAGGAAATTAAAAGTGCTACTCCAGTGAATCACAAATGATAAGAAAGTGAAACAGCCTTATTGCTGATATGGGGAAACTTGTAGTGGTCTGGATGGAAGATCAAACCACCCACAACATTCCTGTAAGCCAAATCCTAATCCAGAGCAAAACCCTAATTCTCTTCAATATGAATGTATCAATGTGCATTTTCTACAATATTTTACTTATTAAGGAGTATTTACAATATATAACTTAATAGGAAAATAGAAAGCTTTGAATTCTTATTCCATAAAAAAAATTGACTTCTGTGGTTTCAAACATAAAATATGATTGAGGTTGACTTTCACTGTGTGTAAAAAGAGCAATAGTATGGAGCTAATAGAGGCTTGCTTCTAGGTCACTTTGAATGTTTGTAAAAAAATTGACAATGGATATAACAGCAAAACTCTGATATTTACCCTATTATAAAAGAAGTTTCAGTGGTTAAATCTTAGCATTTAAATATTTAGATTACTCTTTGCTTTCGTAAGAACAGGACTCTCATCATTAACATTACTGCTGTTTAAAGTCATGGTGCCAATGCATGACTCCAGAGACAGGTTCTCTCTATTTCTCGCAGCAACCACTATCTGGAAATGATAAAATAAATAAGAGATGACAGAATATGTTTTTTGAGTGCTTAAAATATGCAATTTCCCTTTACAAAATTTTTTTTAAAAATAAAATTGAAAAGCACTTTAAAAGTTGCAGCCTAAGAATGTAGGTCTATGCCTAAAAAAATCTTAAGGTCATTTGTCAAAAGGAGTATCTTTTGTACCCTCATGTAGATTTCTGTGTTTAATGCTACCTACCAATTGTTATGGAACTTTGACAATGTTTTTAAATATTGGTATTGGTATGCTACATTTAAGGCAATAAAATCAATTTGAATTTGTTGAAATAGCAAACTAAAAGGATAACTTAAGTTTCACTGTTTAGGAAAAAATATGTGAAGGTAAACAGCTATCTTATTTTTGGAAAAAAATTGAAAAATCATGAATATTTTAGCAACGTCACAAGAAGTTGTAAAATTTTCATATAAAAAGTTGATATTCCAATGTCATAATAATCAAAAATGTTGTCTAATAGAGTAATAACTAAAAGCTTGATGAAGTCAGAGAATTATTTTAATTTTTGTTTTATTAAATTTAACTATATAATTAATAAGTAGATTATGTACAAAAACAAAAAGCAAATCAAAGTGCTTTTAATTATATATTATATTGATACTTTATTGAGCCTTCTATTTCAGAAATATTTCAAATAAATGATAAAAAACTGGAGATTACAAGGAATATTTAACAAAAATGTAGCTTGACCAAAAATATATTACCACTGAAGTAAATTATTATTCAAAAAAATGTATAAACTGCTTAAAAGACAAAGAAAAAGGGTGATTTAAAATGAAAAGTTTATTTTCAAATATGTCAATTTTCCTTTCTTTGACACTGGCTTAAAAAAATGGGGTTCCCTACGACAGCACAGCTGTTCTGAATTAACTATTCACTCATTTGTTCATGCATCCTCAGTAGTACATCATTTAAGTACCAAACACTGATATTTAAAATAAGCAGCACACAGTTTCTGCATGTACAGAGATTACAGCAGAGCATGAAAGTATGAGGGAGGATAGTAACAGCTTTTTAGAAGAGATGACAAGCCAACAATGGCAAGGTAGCATAGTGGTGAAATACCCATACAAAGTTAGGCTGCTTGAGGGAGGAACACTCCCAAACTCATTCTATGAGGCCACCATCACCCTGATAACAAAACCAGACAAAGATGTCACAAAAACAGAAAACTACAGGCCAATATCACTGATGAACATAGATGCAAAAATCCTCAACAAAATACTAGCAAACAGAATCCAACAGCACATTAAAAGGATCATAAACTATGATCAAGTGGAGTTTATCCCAGGAATGCAAGGATTCTTCAATATATGCAAATCAATCAATGTGATAAACCATATTAACAAACTGAAGGATAAAAACCATATGATCATCTCAATAGATGCAGAAAAAGCTTTCGACAAAATTCAACACTCATTTATGATAAAAAAAAAACCCTCCAGAAAGTAGGCCTAGAGGGAACTTACCTCAACATAATAAAGGTCATATATGACAAGCCCACAGCCAACATTGTTCTCAATGGTGAAAAACTGAAAGCATTTTCACTAATATCAGGAACAAGACAAGGTTGCCCACTCTCACCACTATTATTCAACATAGTTTTGGAAGTTTTAGCCACAGCAGTCAGAGAAGAAGAAGAAATTAAAGGAATCCAAATTGGAAAAGAAGAAGTAAAACTATCACTGTTTGCAGATGACATGGTACTATACATAAAGAATCCTAAAGATGCTACCAGAAAACTACTAGAACTAATCAATGAATATGGTAAAGTAGCAGAATAAAAAAATAATGCACAGAAATCTCTTGCCTTCCTATACACTAATGATGAAAAATCTGAAAGAGAAATTAAGGAAACACACCCATTTACCTTTGTGACAAAAAGAATAAACCTACCTAGGGAGACAAAAGACCTGTATGCAGAAAACTATAAGACACTGATGAAAGAAATTAAAGATAATACAAATAGATGGAGAGATATACCATGTTCTTGGATTGGAAGAATCAACATTGTGAAAATGACTATACTACCCAAAGCAATCTACAGATTCAGTGCAATCCGTATCAAACTACCAATGCATTTTTCACAGAAGTAGAACAAAAAAATTCACAATTTGTATGGAAACAAAAAAGACCCCAAATAGCCAAAACAATCTTGAGAAAGAAAAACGGAGCTGGAAGAATCAGGCTCCCTGACTTCAGACTATACTACAAATCTACAGTAATCAAGACAGTACGGTACTGGCACAAAAACAGAAATATAGATCAATGGAACAGGATAGAAAGCCCAGAGATAAACCCCATGGACCTGTGGTCACCGTATCTTTCATAAAGGAGGCAAAAGTATACAATGGAGAAAAGATAGCCTCTTCAATAAGTGGCGCTGGAAAATCTGGACAGCTACATGTAAAAGAATGAAATTAGAACACTCCCTAACACCATACACAAAAATAAACTCAAAATGGATTAAAGATCTAAGTGTAAGGCCAGACACTATAAAACCCTTAGAGGAAAACATTGGCAGAACACTCTGTGACATACATCACAGCAAGATCCTTTTTGACCCATCTCCTAGAGAAATGGAAATAAAAACAAAAATAAACAAATGGGACCTAATGAAACTTAAAAGCTTCTGCACAGCAAAGGAAACCATAAACAAGACAAAAAGACAACCTTTAGAATGAGAGAAAATATTTGCAAATGAAGCAACTGACAAAGGATTAATCTCCAAAATATACAAGCAGCTCATGCAGCTCAATATCAAAAAAGCAAATAACCCAATTCAAAAGTGGGCAGAACACCTAAATAGACATTTCTCCAAAGAAGATGTACAGATTGCCAACAAACACATGAAAGGATGCTCAACATAACTAATCATTAGAGAAATGCAAATCAAAACCACAATGAGGTATCACTTCACACCAGTCATAATGGCCATCATCAAAAAATCTACAAACAATAAATGCTGGAGAGGGTGTGGAGAAAAGGGGACCCTCTTGCACTGTTGATGTGAATGTAAATTGATACAGCCACTATGGAGAACAGTTTGGAGGTTCCTTAAATAACTAAAAATAGAACTACAATATGACCCAGCAGTCCCACTACAGGGCATATACCCTGAGAAAACCATAATTCAAAAAGAGTCATGTACCACAATGTTCATTGCAGCTCTATTTACAATATCCAGGACATGGAAGCAACCTTATTGTCCATCGACAGATGAATGGATAAAGAAGATGTGGCACATATATACAATGGAATATTGCTCAGCCATAAAAAAGAAACAAAACTGAGTTATTTGCAGTGAGGTGGATGGACCTAGAGTCTGTCATACAGAGTGAAGTAAGTCAGACAAAAACAAATACCATATACTAACACATATATATGGAATCTAAAAAAAAAAGAAATGGCTCTGAAGAACCTAGGGGCAGGACAGGAATAAAGATGCAGACATAGAGAATGGACTTGAGGACACTGGGAGGGGGAAGGGTAAGCTGGGACAAAGTGAGAGAGTGGCATGGACATATATACACTACCAAATGGAAAATAGTTACTGGGAAGCAGCCGCATAGCACAGGGAGATCAGCTCGGTGTTTTGTGTCCACCTAGAGATGTGGAATAGGGAGGGTGGGAGGGAGATGCAAGAGGGAAGAGATATGGGGATATATGTATATGTATAGCTGATTCAGTTTGTAATACAACAGAAACTAACACACCACAGTAAAGCAATTATACTCCAGTGAAGATGTTCAGAAAAAATTTTTTTAAATAATAACGTTAGGCTGCTTGTGTTGGAATCATGATTCATCCATTTACCAGCTGGATGATCTTGGGTAGGCCACTTATTTATTTGGACTTAGTGTCTTCATCTATAAAATGGAGGTTAAAATGGTATCTACCTCACAGGGCTTCCATAAGCATTAAGTAAGCTATTATGTGTAATAATAGCTAGGCACCTTACTGGTGCCTAACACATACTCAACATAATGTAACTGGTTTGATGCTTTAGGAAAAAAAATAAATGTGTGGTTTCTTGAAAATCTGGGTAAGAGTGCCAACACAGTACTTGGCAATTCAAAAATGATATCAAACTAATGAATCTATTGTTTCTCATTGTTTTAAGTCTTAACAAATACATGGACCCTTGAAAATAGTAGAGAGAATTCATGCTTTCATTCAAGAAATATTCTTGAGCACTGACTATACGATGCACTGTGCAGTACACCAGAGACAAGAAGCCAATTAGAAATAACCTTACCATGGAGGAAATCAATGGAGACGATTAATATGTGAACCAAAAGAGGATGAAAGTTTATCAAATGAAGGTTTGTTTTTAGATCAGGTTGGTGGACAGAGTAAAATCATTTGCCATAATTTTTCCACAATACTACTGCCACTAAATTATAGGAGAAGAAGAAAGAGGGAGAGAGAGAGAGAGAGAAACTCATAAAAGTTAGGTTGTACTACACATTCGGTCCAAGAATAGCTGGGCCATGTAATTAACATATAAACGTTCCTAAAACCAGTGATGCCTTAGGAATGCTAAGAGGTATACCCCTTTGGAGGGACAATTGCTCAACACTGTTTAAATGTGTAAACATGCAGAAGCTCTTCTAATGATGAGCTCACATGTGGGAAGAAAAAATGAGTGAACAAACCACCTTGAGCTTTAGTCAACAAAGACAAGGGAACATTTAGGATTACAATCCCCAAATTAAATTAAAATAGTAGCAAATTGAATATAGTAATCTATATTGAAAACTACCTTATATGGGGTAGGTTATATGCCAGAAAGACAAAGATGTTATAATAACATAAAATGTATTAAAATAACTCATACATTTAATAAATTCACAAAAAGAAACCATATAATTTTCTAAGTAAATGGAGAAAAATATTATAAAATTCAACATCAAATATCCCTTAACAAATTAGGAATAAAAAAAAAAACTTTTCTGGGCTTCCCTGGTGGCGCAGTGGTTAAGAATCTGCCTGCCAATGCAGGGAACATGGGTTAGATCCCTGGTCCGGGAAGATCCCACATGCCGTGGAGCAGCTAAGCCCGTGTTCCACAACTACTGAGCCTCTGCTCTAGAGCCCATGTGCCACAGCTACTGAAGCCTGCATGCCTAGAGCCCGTGCTCTGCAACAAGAGAAGCCACCGCAATGAGAAGCCTATGCACCGCACCACTAGCCACAACTAGAGAAAGCTCGCATGCAGCAATGAAGACCCAGCACAGCCAAAAATAAAATAAACAAATTTATTTAAAGAAAAAAAACTTTTCTTACTTAAAAAAGATGTCTACCATAGCCCTATAAGAAATACCATTGTCATTTGAAACATTAAACAATAACTTTTAAAATCAAGACAAAACAAGGATGCATCCTATAACCACTTCTAGTAAACATTGTTCTGGAAGTCCTCATCAAAAAAATAAGGCATGCAGTATGAATAAAAAGTTTTAAGAATTGAAGAGAAAAAAACAACTGTCACTCTTGACAGTTATTTTAACTGTGAATGTTAACACAGTTAACATAAAAATGAAAGCTCATCTAGAAATTATTCAAATTAATATAAGGAGTTAGCAAAGTTGCCATTTTAAATATCAAGGTATAAGAATCAAGTTTAATCTTGAACAATTAGAAAATGAATATACAGCAGCAAAAGTCAAGTTGTCTAGGAATATCATACATATAATGTGTAAAATTACAAACTTCTGTGGAGAAAAATATGAAATATATGGAAAATTAATAAAGTTCTGAATAATTTAATAAATCATCCTGCTTTATGGATGATAATGATGCTAATTCTCTTCAGTCTAATTTATAAATTCAGTGTAATTAAAATCAAAACGTGAATGGGGCTTCTTTCATAAAGTTAATTTTGAACATTATATGAAAGAGTGAAGAAGCAAATAGAACTGAAGTACTTCATTTAGGAGTGAATGGAAAACAGCAAAGTTGATAATATGAGAGATGATCGTACAATACCAAAGTGAAAATATTATAAACCATTAGCCAGTTGTCCTAGAGCACCAGTTGTTGCTTTTAATTTTTCCTCTAACTCTCACACAGTGAGAAAATCCTGGTCAAAATATTTGTAGCTTATGAAGGCTTGTTTTAGGTAAGGTGATGTTTTTAAAAAAACAATGTTTCTTGATAAGTCTACTACTGGAAGCATTAAGAAATGTTTAAGGACACTGGGAAACATTTGAAATTTAAGTGGTCCCATTTTCCAGAATGACTTTGTAGGAAAAGAGATTTGTTATGTTTTTCCATACGCTTATACCTCTCTGTTCTTTCCAAATATTTGCAAATCTGAAATTTAACCAGGACATTGGGGGAAAAAAAGATTTAGGCCATATCTCTACAGTCAAGTAAAGCCAAGGAGAGAGGCAACACTCCAGATAATTTGTGACTGTAATAAAGGGCAATTTTATTTAATTTCCCAGAACGTTGCCTCAGTTTTATGCTTTTGAATATGGAGGCAATCCTTTCTCCAACATTTTTATGCTTTTGAGTATGGAGGTAATCCCTTCTCTAACTTTTATATGCACTTAAAGAAGCAAACACAAAAATTGAAATAATATTTTTTAAAAGTCTAATGGAAAGAGTAAAATGAATCAAATAAAATTCTAAATTTATTTTCTTAAAGTGAATTTTTGCTTGATCTATGTGAATATGAAAATGCAATTACATAAATTTGGTATTTTTATTTCAATTTAGTTAAGTTTTTAAAAGTTATTGAAAATATTGAAAATTATTCTTTTTGAAGGGTATTTAAAGGTATTTATTATTTAATGTTAAGTTTCATATTTATTCTTACCTTAGGATTTGTTTCATAATCCAAAAGAGCTCTTGTGGTTTTAGAAATCACGGCATTATGTGAATCCAAAGCAAAGTAGGCAGTGGTATTAACTGAAGAGTTTAATATTAAAAACTTTTAAGAAAGCACACCAAAAAATGGTTAATACGTTATTGAAAAAGCATGGATTCTGAACTTACAGTTTTGATGCAGTTATTTGGCAAGACCTAAGTAAACCAAAATTAATTTTGTGAAGACAGTGCCCATAAAAATAAAAGCTAAACTTTCTTTTCCAGACCTCAAGAGTAATCTGAAAATTCATTTACATTTTTAGTTGTATTTTTTCCAAAGGTTTTTATATTTAAGTATTAGAGCATTTTTGGTAAATAACTATTATTGGTTTTATAATTAGTTTATTTTCTAGTGTTGCATTTACAGATTTTTCTAATATATAAAAAAGTCATTCCCTCTTGTATACTCAGGAGGCACATACACTGAATTATTTGGACAATGCCATTAGATCTCATCTCTAAATTGATTTTCTGTGTGGCACAATAAAATATTGCCTTAGACAAAGATATTTTTTAGGGACATCAGCATGTTCCTCTCCATTGTTATCACTGTGCTTATAACTGGGCTCAGTTTCAAGATGAATATTAAAGTTTTTTAAAGGGATTTAGTAAAGACATCATATTTTGAAAAAATTTACATCCAGTTTCTGGTCCAAAGAGAAACAATAAAACCTGGGAGACATATCCAATGCCATTTTCAAAAAGGCATCACAGCCATTTTGATGGGCATACTAACTGATTTTTATTTGTCTATGAGTGAACAACCAAAGTTGGCTTATATTAGGCTAAAATCCATTAAATGTTCTTTTGGAAAAATCTCATTTTCTTTGTTTCTCCCCTTATTATTACTGCTTTTTGTTTAAAAAATTATCATTTTCCAAGTCTTTGTTTTGTTTTTCTTTCCCAGTGACTTCTACAATATAAATCAGGTATTATAATACTTAGTTATGAAATGTGTAATATTTAGTTATGTGTAAACACATGAAGTTGTAGTCGGTATTTACATAGTCACCCCATCCTCCTCCCACATGCATGTATCCTGGCATAAACCCACATATATATCTACACACCCTAAATGCACATAATCCCCATATCCTGACCCTGTCCTCCCACACACATTTACACACCCACAAAAATGGAGCTTCTGAACCTAGTAAACAAGAAACTACACTTTTCCTGTGTCATCTTCTGTCCTCAGTCTAAAATTCACATGAGCAAAAAAATGAAATTGGGAGTACTGATCAGTGCCTCACTGTAATCAGGTCACCAGAAAAATTATATGCAGGCTAAATTTTCCAACAGTGCCCCCCTAAGCTTTCATTTCAACCTTATTCCCCAAATGATGTTTATAAGCCAGCTACCAGAGTAAGTATGAACAAATGGAAAAAGTTTAGTTTGCTCTAAAGAGAATTAGAGCAGACTATTCCATTGCACTAATATGAGTTATAATACATTCTATAATCAAAAACTCAATTTTTTCTTACAAGTACAATTAGAATATAGTTCATATGTACACCAAAAAATTCCTGAGAAAATCTCGAGTGATTAATTATTTTGTATTTCTTCTTCTTTATTCCCTCTTAATCTGTAACTATTTTGTCATGTATTATTTATTAAATCACTATTAATTAATTATTGCTGAAAGTAGAACTTATATGAAGATACAACATATCCTTTATTCAAATTATGTGTATAATAAAGAAAATATGCCTGATCTGGGATGAATAAAAGGTAACAAACATTAAAGGATTTCTCTCAGCTGTATAAATGTCATCAGACAAATGGAAAAAAATATAAACTCTAGTTTTTCTAAATGCCTTTTAGAGCATTTTAGAAGGTCTGTTGCTTTCACTTCCAAGTCATATAATTTTTAGTCTGTTACTATATTCAAAGGTTTAAAGTCCTCCTCTCACTTCAGTGACTACCATAAGATATAAAGACAACATTAATTCAAAGCCTGATGAAATAATTTTTTGCTCATTGAAAATTTGAGCACTTTTTACAAAATAAAAGTTGGAAAAAATTAATAGATAATAGTACAATACTTACCTCAACTTCTTGTCCTGGATCTGGATCTCTTGCAAGAATCCTATATATAAAAGCAAATGCAGGAACCTTTTTAGGAATAGACACTAAAACACCTATACAATTATGTAAACCATGAGCAATAATTTAAATTCAAACATTCTTTCACTACTTTTTGCTTCATATTGGCTCCATAAGTTGTTATACTGTAAGAATTTCTCCCTATAGCAGTTTTCTTAATGATATTTATTTCAGAGAAATAAAGACCACAAGTAATTTTTCCCACTAACATTCATTTTAAGAAAGCCAACATAAAAATATCAGTTTCATATTTCTACATTTAAATTTTGGGCTAGTGTGTGGAATACGATATAATTGCTCAGTGTCTGGCACAAAGTCAATGACCATTAAGATATGCTTTCAACTTTCATTCCTTTGTTAGATAATTGAAGTCTTTTATCTCTTTTCACAATAATGTACAAAAAATAGAGCAAAAGCTGTGGAGTCAGGAATTGACTCCAGTTGAATTTCTAGTCCATCAATATTCTCATCTGTACAATAGGATAAGATATATTCTCAACCTTAGAGTAGTTCTGAGGATTAAATAAAATATTATACGTAATGCATCTCACAAGTGCTCAATAAATGTTATTTACTTTCCTTTCTTCAACCACTGCTTCTTATCTTTCTTTCAGTGTTACCAACTGTGATTCTTTCTCACCTAAAAACCGAATAACACAAATGCACACACATTAAACCGTAAGTATTTTCTTCACCTGTTGTACGATTCTACAAATGATACTCTTTTAAAATTATTCCTGCTTTCTGTGCACTTGAATATTGAATATCAAGTCTATAACTTAGACTAGGTAGTCCTGTAAAAGCCTCATACAGTTTGACTATTTCAAAGAATGTAATGGAACAATTGTTGTGTGAACAGGTCTTGCTTATTTTGAACCTTTGTTTCAAACTGAATATGTGTGTACAGATTGCCTAATTTAGTGGTCGTTCTAGTTAATTAAGGCCATTGGATAATTTAACATAGTAAGTGAATTTAATATGTATGTATCACATCAGCCACCTGAAAGTTGTGTCAATACCCTGTCTTGGGGCTTCCCTGGTGGCGCAGTGGTTGAGAATCTGCCTGCTAATGCAGGGGACACGGGTTCGAGCCCGGTCTGGGAGGATCCCACATGCCGCGGAGGAACTAGGCCCGTAAGCCACAACTCCTGAGCCTGCACGTCTGGAGCCTGTGCTCCGCAACAAGAGAGGCCGCGATAAGTGAGAGGCCTGCACACAGCGATGAAGAGTGGCCTCCGCTTGCCACAACTAGAGAAAGCCCTCGCACAGAAACAAAGACCCAACACAGCAAAAATAAATTAATTAATTAATACCCTGTCTTGAAAAACCTCACAGAGACCCACAGAGATACCCTATTTTAGATAGAAGGCAGTATTTATTTATTTTTTTTCTTTTGCGGTACGCGGGCCTCTCACTGTTGTGGCCTCTCCCGTTGCGGAGCACAGGCTCCGGACGCGCAGGCTCAGCGGCCATGGCTCACGGGCCCAGCCGCTCCGCGGCATGTGGGATCCTCCCGGACCGGGGCACGAACCCGTGTCCCCTGCATCGGCAGGCGGACTCTCAACCACTGTGCCACCAGGGAAGACCTAGAAGGCAGTATTTTCTTTTCTGCTACTTCTCTGTCACAAAGACCATAAACCCACATGATGGAAGAGAAAAAAATCTTGATCTTGATCCTGCCTAAGCAGCTTATGCTGGTTCAGCCAAGTCTGCAGTAGAAGTCAGGTTAGAATGACCTCCTTGGGATCCACGTGTATCTTTTTAAAGCTTTCTATGATTTGGGGGAGACCAAAAAAGTAAATTATGAAGAACATCAGTTCAGTTGTCTCAAAGTGATCCAAAAGATAAAGTTTTCATAAGCATCAGGCCTGTAAGGTGATTCATTGCCAAGCCTACCAGGACGCTTTTCTTTCTTAAGTTTAGCATTTATGAGCAAGTCCCTTTAACACAAATTCTTATTTCAGATAGATTTAACACATACTAGAATGTATGTTTTGGGTCAAAGTATGAAATCTCTTTGTGTGTATGCATGTGCTCATGCATGTGTGTTTTGGAAATTTTCAGTTTCCAAAAGAGTGATATTTCTAAAAATTGGAGAAGTGATAATACTGGCTGTGCGAAATGAATAGAAAGCAACAATGGACAGGAATCCAAAACAAAAACAAGCTATTTTAATAAAATTTGTGGTGTTCCATTTGCCCTCAACTTTATTATCCTCTCATTGTCTCCCAGTTAACTGGGTAGTTTCTCCTAATAGAAACAGCTAGAGAAAGAAAAGGAGTCAAAGCAGAGAAGGCAGAAAGAATAAAGAGGGTTTTACTATGACAGATAAGTAAGCTAGTAAGATTGGAGATAAAGAGTCCTTGTGGGATTTTCTTTTTTATTCAAACAGAAAGTCACAAAAATTATAATCATCCTCATCAGTTCACTCAGTCCCGTGTAATTAAACTTTTTTCATCTTGATCTTTTGTTAGCACTTTTATGAGTTCATCAGTTTTCCATTAGAGTTCTGAAAATGCTTACTCATTCAGTTCAGCAGGACAGTTACCAGAAACCTGTACTTGTCAGTCTTTTCCATGAATTCCTTGAAGATGAAACCCTTTTATAGGAACATTTTTGCGAAAGCATCAGAGTACACCCAGAACTGTCGGTAAATGACAAAAGACTTAAAAATGACCACGGTTAAAGATTTAGTGAAAGTTCATAATAATGCAATTGACAAGGAAATTTAGTTATTTCTGAGATATACATTTTAAAGTAATAACTAGAATTATGACTTATAACATTATACCAGAACATAGAAGATTTTTAGAAATTTCATGTAATGTCTGAAACATTTATATTAACATATTTTCATACAAATAACCCAAAAAAAGTTTAGTATTAGTTTTTAGTTTGTTTGTTTTTTTATACTGCAGGTTCTTATTAGTCATCAATTTTATCCACATCAGTGTATACATGTCAAGCCCAATCGCCCAATTCATCACACCACCAACCCCACCCCACTAACGTTTTCCCCCCTTGGGGGAATACGTTAGTTCTCTACATATGTATCTCAACTTCTGCCCTGCAAACTGGTTCATCTGTACCATTTTTCTAGGTTCCACATACATGCCTTAATATACGATATTTGTTTCTCTCTTTCTGACTTATTTCACTCTGTATGACAGTCTCTGGATCCATCCACGTCTCAACAAATGACTCAATTTCATTCCTTTTTATGGCTGAGTAATATTCCATTGTATATATGTACCACATCTTCTTTATCCATTCATCTGTCAATGGGCGTTTAGGTTGCTTCCATGACCTGGCTATTGTAAATAGTGCTGCAATGAACATTGGGGTGCATGTGTCTTTTTGAATTACGGTTTTCTCTGGGTATATGCCCAGTAGTGGGATTGCTGGATCATATGGTAATTCTATTTTTACTATTTAAGAAAACTCCATACTGTTCTCCATAGTGGCTGTATCAATTTACATTCCCACCAACAGGGCAAGAGGGTTCCCTTTTCTGCACACACTCTCCAGCGTTTGTTGTTTGTAGATTTTCTGATGATGCCCATTCTAACTGGTGTGAGGAGGTGATACCTCACTGTAGTTTTGATTTGCATTTCTCTAATAGTGATGTTGAGCAGCTTTTCATGTGATTCTTGGCCATCTGTATGTCTTCTTTGGAGAAATGTTTATTTAGATCTTCTGCCCATTTTTGGATTGGGTTGTTTCTTTAATATTGAGCTGCATGAGCTGTTTATATATTTTGGAGATTAATCGTTTGTCCGTTGATTCGTTTGTGAATATTTTCTCCCATTCTGAGGGTTGTCTTTTTGTCTTGTTTATGCTTGCCTTTGCTGTGCAGAAGCTTTGAAGTTTCATTAGGTCCCATTTGTTTATTTTTGGTTTTATTTCCATTACTCAAGGAGTTGGATCAAAACAGATCTTGCTGTGATTTATGTCAAAGAGCATTCTTCCTATGTTTTCCTCTAAGAGTTTTATAGTGTCCGGTCTTACATTTAGGTCTTGAATCCATTTTGAGTTTATTTTTGTGTATGGTGTTAGGGAGTGTACTAATTTCATTCTTTTACATGTAGCTGTCCAGCTTTCCCAGTACCACTTATTGAAGAGACTGTCTTTTCTCCCTTGTATATCTTTGCCTCCTTTGTCATAGATTTGTTGACCATAGATGCATGGGTTTATCTCTGGGCTTTCTATCTTGTTCCATTGATCTATGTTTCTGTTTTTGTGCCAGTACCATATTGTCTTGATTACTCTAGCTTTGTAGTATAGTCTGCGGTCACGTAGTCTGATTCCTCCAGCTCTGTTTTTTGCCTCAAGACTGCTTTGGCTATTCGGGGTCTTTTGTGTCTCCATACAAATTTTGAGATGATTTGTTCTGGTTCTGTAAAAAATGCCATTGGTAATTTGACAGGGATTGCATTGAATCTGTAGATTGCTTTGGGTAGTATAATCATTTTCACAATAATGATTCTTCCAATCCAAGAACATGGTATATCTCTCCATCTGTTGGTATCACCTTTAATTTCCTTCATCAGTGTCTTATAGTTTTCTGCATACAGGTCTTTTGTCTCCCTAGGTAGGTTTATTCCTAGGTATTTTATTCTTTTTGTTGCAGTGGTAAATGGGCGTGTTTCCATAATTTCTCTTTCAGACTTTTCATCATTAGTGTGTAGAAATACAAGAGATTTCTGTGCATTAATTTTGTATCCTGCAAGTTTACCAAATTCATTGATTAGCTCTAGTGGTTTTCTGGTGGCATCTTTAGGATTCTCTATGTATAGTATCATGTCATCTGCAAACAATGACAGTTTTACTTCTTCTTTTCCAATTTGTATTCCTTTTATTACTTTTTCTTCTCTGATTGCCGTGGCTAGGACTTCCAAAACTATGTTGAATAACAGTGGTGAGAGTGAACATCCTTGTCTCGTTCCTGATCTTAGAGGAAATACTTTCAGTTTTTCACCATTGAGAATGATGTTTGCTGTGGGTTTGTCATATATGACCTTTATTATGTTGAGGTAAGTTCCATCTATGTCCACTTTCTGGAGAGTTTTAATCATAAATGGGTGTTGAATTTTGTCATAATCTTTTTATGCATCTATTGAGATGATCATATGGTTTTTATTCTTTAATTTGTTAATATGGTGTATTACATTGATTGATTTGCATGTATTGAGGAATCCTTGCATCCCTGGGATAAATCCCACTCGATCATGGTGTATGATCCTTTTAATTTGTTGTTGGATTCTGTTTGCTGGTATTTTGTTGAGGATTTTTGCATCTGTATTCATCAGTGATATTGGTCTGTAATTTTATTTTTTTGTAGTATCTTTGTCTAGTTTTGGTATCAGGGTGATGGTGGCCTCATAGAATGAGTTTAGGAGTGTTCCTTCCTCTACAGTTTTTTGGAAGAGTTTGAGAAAGATGGGTGTTAGCTCTTCTCTAAATGTTTGATAGAATTCACCTGTGAAGCCATCTGGTCCTGGACTTTTGTTTGTTGGAAGATTTTTAATCACAGTTTCAATTTCATTACTTGTGATTGGTCTGTTCATATTTTCTGTTTCTTCCTGGTTCAGTCTTGGAAGGTTATACCTTTCTAAGAATTTGTCTATTTCTTCCAGGTTGTCCATTTTATTGGCACAGAGTTGCTTATAGTAGTCTCTTAGGATGCTTTGTATTTTTGTGATGTCTTTTGTAACTTCTCCTTTTTCATTTCTAATTTTATTGATTTGAGTCCTCTCCTTTTCTTGATGAGTCTGGCTAATGGTTTATCAAGTTTGTTTATCTTCTCAAAGAACCAGCTTTTAGTTTTATTTATCTTTGCTATTGTTTTCGTTGTTTCTGTTTCATTTATTTCTGTTCTGATCTTTATAATTTCTTTCCTTCTGCTAACTTTGGGTTGTGTTTGTTCTTCTTTCTCTAGTTCCTTTAGGTGTAAGGTTAGATTGTTTAATTGAGATTTTTCTTGTTTCTTGAGGTCGGCTTGTATAGCTATAAACTTCCCTCTTAGAACTGCTTTTGCTCCATCCCTTAGGTTTTGGATCATCGTGTTTTCATTGTCATTTGTCTCTAGGTATTTTTTGATTTCCTGTTTGATTTCTTCAGTGATTTCTTGGTCATTTAGTAACATATTGTTTACCCTCCATGTGTTTGTCTTTGTGTTTTTTTTCCCTGTATTTGATTTCTAATCTCACAGCGTTGTGGTCAGAAAAGATGCTTGATATGATTTCAGTTTTCTTAAATTTACCAAGGCTTGATTTGTGACTGAGGATGTGATCTATCCTGGAGAATGTTCCATGCTCACTTGAGAAGAAAGTGTAATCTGCTGTTTTTGGATGGAATGTCCTATAAATATCAATGAAATCTATGTGGTCTATTGTGTCATTTAAAGCTTCTGTTTCCTTATTTATTTTCATTTTGGATGATCTGTCCCTTGGTGTAAGTGAGGTGTTAAAGTCCCCCACTATTATTGTGTTACTGTTGATTTTCTCTTTTATAGCTGTTAGCAGTTGCCTTATGTATTGAGGTGCTCCTATGTTGGGTGCATGTATATTTATAGATGTTATATCTTCTTGGATTGATCCCCTGATCATTATATAGCATCCTTCCTTGTCTCTTGTAACATTCTTTATTTTAAAGTCTATTTTATCTGATATGAGTATAGCTACCTCAGCTTTCTTTTAATTTCCATTTGCATGGAATATCTTTTTCCGTCCCCTCACTTTCAGTCTGTATGTGTCCTTAGGTCTGAAGTGGGTCTCTTTTAGACAGCATATATATGGGTCTTGTTTTTGTATCCATTCAGCCAATCTGTGTCTTTTGGTGGGAGCATTTAGTCCATTCACATTTAAGGTAATTATCAATATGTATGTTCCTATGGCCATTTTCTTAATTGTTTTGTGTTTGTTTTTGTAGATCCTTTTCTTCTCTTGTGTTTCCCACTTAGAAAATTTCCCTTAGTGTTCTAAAGTTCTTTTCCTTAAACCAGTTCCTTTAGAGCTGGTTTGGTGGTGCTGAATTCTCTTAGCCTTTGCTTGTCTGTAAGGCTTTTGATTTCTCCATAGAATCTGAATGAGATCCTTGCTGGGTAGAGTAATCTTGGTTGTAGGTTCTTCCTTTTTATCACTTTAAGTATATCATGCCACTCCCTTCTGGCTTGTAGAGTTTCTGCTAAGAAATCAGCTGTTAAACTTATGGGAGTTCCCTTTTATGTTATTTGTCGTTTTTCCCTTGCTGCTTTCAATAATTTTTCTTTGTCTTTAATTTTTGCCAATTTGATTACTATGTGTCTCGGCGTGTTTCTCCTTGGGTTTATCCTGTATGGGACTCTGTGTGCTTCCTGGACTTGGGTGGCTATTTCCTTTCCCATGTTAGGGAATTTTTCGACTATAATCTCTTCAAATATTTTCTCTTGTCCTTTGTCTCTCTCTTCTCCTTCTGGGACCCCTATATTGCGAATGTTGGTGCATTAAATGTTGTCCCAGAGGTCTCTTAGGCTGTCTTCATTTCTTTTCATTCTTTTTTCTTTATTCTGTTCTGCAGCAGTGAATTCCACAATTCTGTCTTCCAGGTCACTTATCCATTCTTCTGCCTCAGGTATTCTGCTATTGATTCCTTCTAGTGTATTTTTCATTTCAGTTATTGAATTGTTCATCTCTGTTTGTTCTTTAATTCTTCTAGGTCTTTGTTAAACATTTCTTGCATCTTCTCCATCTTTGCCTCCATTGTTTTTCCGAGGTCCTGGATCATCTTCACTATCATTATTCTGAATTTTTTTTCTGGAACGTTGCCTATCTCCACTTCATTTAGTTTTTCTGGGGTTTTATCTTGTTCCTTCATCTGGTACATAGCCCTCTGTCTTTTCATCTTATCTATCTTTCTGTGAATGTGGTTTTTGTTCCACAGGCTGCAGGATTGTAGTTCTTCTTGCTTCTGCTGTCTGCCCTCTGGTGGATGAGGCTATCTAAGAGGCTTGATGGGAGGGACTGGTGGTGGGTAGAGCTGGCTGTTGCTCTGGTGGGCAGAGCTCTGTAAACTTTAGTCCACTTGACTGTTGATGGGTGGGGCTGCGTCCCTCCCTGTTGGTTGTTTGGCCTTAGACAACCCAACACTGGAGCCTACCTGGGCTCTTTGATGGGGATAATGACAGACTCTGGGAGGGCTCACACCAAGGAGTACTTCCCAGAACTCCTGCTGTCAATGTCCTTGTCCCCACAGTGTGCCACAGCCACCCCCTGCCTCTGCAGGAGACCCTCCAACACTAGCAGGTAGGTCTGGTTCAGTCTTCCCTGGGGTCACTGCCCCTTACCCTGCATCCCAATGCTCACATTACTTTGTGTGTGCCCTCCAAGAGTGGAGTCTCTGTTTCCCCCAAGTCGTGTTGAAGTCCTACAGTCAATTCCCACTAGGCTTCAAAGTCTGTTTCCTCCTCCCATTGCTGGACCCCCAGGTTGGGAAGCCTGACGTGGGGCTCAGAACCTTCACTACAGTGGGTGGACTTCTGTGGTATTAAGTGTTCTCCAGTCTGTGAGTCACCCACCCAGCAGTTATTGGATTTGATTTTACTGTGATTGTGCCCCTCTTACCGTCTCATTGTGGCTTCTTTGTCTTTGGATGTGGGGTATCTTTTTTGGTGAGTTCCAGTGTCTTCCTGTCAATGATTGTCCAGCAGCTAGTTGTGATTCTAGTGTTCTCACAAGAGGGAGTGAGAGCATGTCCTTCTACTCCGCCATCTTGGTTCCTCTCTGATTCACAATTTTTAAAGGTTATACTCCTTTTATTGTTATTATAAAATATTTTCTATATTCTCCATGTTGTATAATATATCCTTGTAGCTTCTTTTATACCTACTAGTTTGTGCTTCTAAGTCCCTTACCCCTACATTGCCTCCCTCCCACCTTCCCTCTCCCCACTGCTAACCACTAGTTTGTTCTCTAGATCTGTGAGTCTGCTTCTTTTTTGTTATATTCACTAGTTTGTTGTATTTTTCAGTTCCACATATAAGTGATACTATACAGTATTTGTCTTTTTCTATATCACTTATTTCACCTAGCATAATGCCCTCCAAGTCCATCTATATTGCTGCAAATGGCAAAATTCTATTCTTTTTATGGCTGAGTAGTATTCCATTGTAAGTGTTAATTTCTTTATACCTTAGCCAGCACTGACTTTTTTCCTGTTATTTTTAAGTCTTGGTCAATCTAGAAGATAAAAGTTGTATTTTATTGTTTAGATTTTCACACATATGACAACTTGTTAAGCAACCTGTTAATTCATATGTTAGGGATAAACAAAATAATTTTGTAACTATTCCTATACCCAATCTTCCACACAAAGAAATAATTATTTGAAAGTTATTTTAAATCATACCAACTCTGTATTTTTTCTTTGTAAGAGTATATCTCTCACTTTATTGAGTTCTTTTACTTCTCTTTTATTAAAACTAAAAAATAAAACTTTAGTTATTATTAAAAATTTTATTTTAAAATTTTCTTACTCTTTCATTTCATGAATGTTATCAATAAAATAGAAGGTTGTAATTTACCTGCTCCTATTGAAAAACTCGAGTCACAGACAATAGGATTGTCTGCATCCTCCACAAACACTGTAAACGTATAGGTACTGGTATTATTCCCATTATCTATGGCCTCAATTTCCAAAGAATAGGTTTTAGAAGTATTTGGGTTGTCAAGATTCAAAGGCTGAAGAAGAGTGATTATGCCTGTAACTAATGAAAATAAATAAAGAAAAATTACCAAACTCAAATAATTAAGCATATATTAATTTATTCATATTGATGGTAATTTAATTCATTTAATAGTATACACTTTTAGTGAATAAGGAAAGTGATGTTTAGCAGCTCTACAATCATTGAAAATATTTGTTTAAAAATGCCCACTTGCTTTATACTTACCTTTAAAACATAATTTAATATTATAAATGGTTTCATCATATTTTCCTCCAAATCTCTAAATTGTAATTTATGGATTTACCAAGCATAGGTAGCATCTCGACTTTAAAAGTATCAGAACACAGTATTTGATTTTAATTACAATAATAGAGTTATTAGTGTTTTTGAGCCTGAAAAAACTAGCCAAACTATGTTAAAATCCTAATCATGTATTGTTTCTGCCATCCAACTTAACTAATTCTTCTTTTAACTAATTTTTATTGTAGTATAGTTCATTTACAATGTTGTATTAGTTTCAGGTGTACAACAAAGTGAATCTGTTATACATATACATATATCCACTCTTTTTTAGATTATTTTCCCATATAGGCCATTATAGAGTATTGAGTAGTGTTCCCTGTCCTTATTAGTTATGTTTTATATATAGTAGTGTGTATATGTCAATCCCAGTCTCCCAATTTATCCCTCCCACCCTTACCCCCTGGTAATAATAAGTTTGTTTCTACATTTGTAACTCTATTTCTGTTTTGTAGATAAGTTCATTTGTACCCTGTTTTTAGATTCCACATATAAGAGATATATTTTATAGAAAGATGAAAAATGAGCTCAAGGGTCAAACTTAGGAAAATTTGTGAAGACAGAAATGACTGTTCATCCCTGGTGCTTCCAAGGGAGAATCTCGGTTGACTGGGAGAGTTGAAAGTTAGCAGCAGACATTTCATTTCTTACATATGTTTTTGCTGGTCTGCTATCTCATCATTGGCGTAAAGTAGCAGCTGGCTCTGCAGCTGCTCTATCCACCTCTGGATCCTCTTTCAACTTCTCTGGCTCCTAGAACAGGTGTATGTGCTCAGCCTTATAATGAAAGGCCCCAGCTTCTGCAGGATGCCCTCACTATCAAGGTCAGCAGCAACAAGAACAGACATGGGTTTTAGTGCATTCTCATAGGGTCCACAGCCTGCTTGTGTGTCTGGTCTACCCTTAATCTCTCCCACTTTATATTCATCTTCCCTCCTGACCTCTGGGCTTGTGGACCTCAAGCTCTGGCATTAGACACAGAGACAACAGCCTTACAGAGTCTGCTTAAGAAGCTCTCATAGTTGTGTTGCTGGTGTTTTTTTTTTTTTCCTCTCTGGTTGAATGCTGGACAGTTAAGTACTGTGGCCATAGGAAAACAATATTTCAGAGTAGTAATTCTGTACCCATAGGCAGGAATATATCCATAATCAAGTGTCCAAAATATAGTTATTAAGGAAATGTTCCAATTTTCACAAATGAAACTGAGGCATTAGATATGACTTATCTGTCCTATAGTTTACAAGGATTTCACAGAAGCATTGTACTGATTGCCTCTGAAAGCCAATAGCCAGTTATAAAAATAAGTTACTGTGACAGACGTTATTTCACAAGAAGTTCATTTTTACAAGTAGGAAAATAGCAACTGTCCAAATGCCACACATTTTTGGTGTTTCCTTCTCCATATTTAATCTAATTTTGAAAGGGTAGCTTTACTAGCCCAAAGTCTAAAGGAAATGCCGAGATTAGATAGTGAATGCTTAAATGAAGACAGCTAGAGCTGTGTATTTAAAACTCACAAGGGTCCAAAGCAAACTTTTCCTGCTGTGATCTAAAGGTATAAGTGATGCCGCCATCTTCATCTCGATCTGTTGGTTTTACTCTTGCTATAATTTCTCCAACAGGTTTTTCTTCAGTTACATTAATAGAATTCAGAGGAAAAGGTCTAAAGAAAAAAAAATGTTGATGAAAAAATGTTGCAAATGCAGATTTGTATGCACATACCTGCTCAGTTCTGATAACTTGCAAAGAATCTTTTGGATTTGTGATAATATTACCTTCATCTTGTCAAGAATTTAAGAGTTCCAAAAGTATTCAAATGTTGAGAAAATCCATTTCTGGCACAAAGTTACGTAACTTTTTTGCATAAGCATTAATTTTTAATCATTAGTCTCTGGCATCATGCGAGACATGAAAGATAGCATAACATCAAAGAGATGAAAACTGGAAAACAGATTGAAATAGTGCACCTCTATTATTCTAAATACCAAATGTATGGAATAGTTGGCAATTGAACATAAGGGATTAAATATATTCATTTTCATCTTATCTGGTATGATGAAATGCTGTCCAAAGTCATAACTTTGGACAAGTTTGGACAAGCAAGTTATCAGGACATTTATTTTAAATTTATTGTTCATCTCTTTAAAGTATATTTCAAGTCCCTGATCAATTTCCAGAACATTTCTGAAACTTAAATTTCTTTCTTATTCAACCTTCCATTCAAGCATCAGACATTTATCAGTAACCTACAGTATGTTATTCCAGATTATATGCATAAGAATAAGCTGGCTTCTGCCCTTTAGATCTCACTGCTAGAAGTGAACACAGATATAAATAACTATAGTGCTGTGTGATAGATACCATAACTTTGCTACACATTTTAAAGGGAAGGACAGGCTAAATCTGGGCTTGGGAGAGAGGTTCAAGGAAGTTAAAGGAAAAGGAAGGTGAGAGGCCATTCCTCTGAGCAACCTTCTTGGCCACCACAACCTAATGTGGTTTCTCCTTTACAATGTGGTTTCTCCTTTATACCATAATATAATATAACTCACAGTATTTACATTCTGGACCACTTTGAATCATTTCCTTTTCTGTTTCATTAATTGTAATTTAACATACTATGTCTCTTAAGAAGTGAAAACAATATTTGGGGGCCATACCAATATTTTAGTTATTTTGGTATTGCTTATATTATCTAGCATTGAATTCTACTAAATAAGTAAAGGCAATAAGTTTATGCTTATAGTAGGCATGCAGGTGACAAAAAATTATTTTACGAAGTTGGCAGCACCTCTACCACAAATGTAGTAGGACAGGTAGAGTAACTATCCCCAGAAATAGGAGAAAAAGTAAGCTCCATATTTGCTTCTCTTGTTCAGATAAAATAAAAATGAATTTGGGGATTCAAACAATGTTACTCTCCTTAGTTATCTGTCAAGATATAACTTAGGGGTGGAAGGAAAATAATTTGAATACTACAATCTTTCTTGTTCTCTTCATCAATCTAAGTAGTATTTAATTTTTCTTAGATTGTAGTAAAGTATTTGATTACTACATTTTGAAGTATAGAAAAACATCTAACAGACATTCGTAATCTGAAAATGTTTTTGAATGCTACAATTATATCTCAGAGTATGGAAGTAAAGTAATTTAAATTAAACACCTTAAACTACATTTTAAGGTCTACTTTTCCCATTGTTTAAAATTAATATATTTATTTAAAAGCAACACAACAACTTTACAAAACCTTTGGGGAAGAAAACAAAAAGACACACAAAAATCTTTTCACCATATCATATTATGATATTGGTCACTTCTATATTTGTTTACCAATATTTTCTGACGTACATTTTACTTTCTATCAGCATATGTATCACTTATGTATATAGTAATATATTTTAATATAACAATAAAATATTTTTATGTAGCTATATAATCTTTATTATTTACAGTATGTGTGAAAAGTTTAGCTATTCTCTATGGTTACACTTTAAATATGCTTACTCAGATTGAGGCTTCTCATCATTTATGTTTCTAATCATGATAATTAGTGTCCCTTGACAGAATAGACCTGTTGTATCTTTTGCTCTCAGTGTAAGCTGGAAAACCTGGAAAAGAGTTTTTTTAAAAAAACTTTACAATATACTATTTAGTAATACATGTGTATCTTTATAATATGTCTCCTGTTAGGTTTTTTTGTTGTTGTAGTGTTCTCCAATTAAATATAGTGTTTTAATTGTCTTCTAGGCAACTAAAGAAATATAAGTGCTTTCTTAGTTAACTAGATTAGTTGTATATTTCAAAATAGCTTCATGTCATTTGCCATTAAGTCTCAAAGGTCTGTGTAGCTTGGCTGCATGCCTAAATATAGACTAAATTGAACAAAAAAAAGAATGAATTACAGATTCAATTATTAACTGAAAGTACAATGCACTGAAACCATTCACAAAGCAGACTGTTTAATGCTAACCCCTGGAAACAGGACCATGAATTACTCTTTGCGATCAGAACAGGAGGTAATTTCTGAAAAGAGTTTAGAATGTCATCTGATCTCAAATATTTTCCCCATCATCCTGTCACACATCTTACCCTTTAAATATTATTTATTCAGACATATCAGTAAGTGTCCTTCTGAAAAGAAAAAAAACACCCTGAGACAGTAAGGTATCCACTAAAACGTTTTTAAGCAAACGTTAAGAAAGCCCTTACAATGTACAAGAACCTGTGCTGAGTGAGGGGCTGACAATGAACGTATTTAAATTTCTTTTATAAAATGTCATAAAATTTATAGGTTAGCTATGTAGTAGAAAGATGAAGTAAGTAAGTCTTAAAGGACTTACCGAGTTTGGTTGAATGTGTGAGTCAAGGTAAGCAAGGGAAGTGAGGCAGGGAATGGGCACAAGTATGGAGCTGAACTGCTTAAATACGTATGTAGCTGATAGGCACAATCTCCATTTTTCCCACCTAATTTTAATTTTAAGCTCACATTAACCTCACATTGTAGTCCTAAGACTCAAATTGCTTAAAAGATATGTATCATTGGCTTCTTCCCCATTCTGTGACATTTAACATTTCCAGATTGAAATTGAAATAGAAGTCATTGGCTTTCTTCTACCCTTTGCGTTCTTTTAGGCTAGAAGGTTGAGATCATCTTTAGTTATAAACACTCTTTCTCCTAAATATCTATTCAGCAGCACATCCTCTATTTTTTCTATAAATTCTTGCATTTGCTCTCTAATGACTATTTTCTCAACCACCTTATTGAAATAATACATGTGGAGGATTTCTGAAAATGGAAATGTTTTACCAATGCCAGTAATAATAATAATTTATCCCTTTATTTCTTAAATTTCACACTCCATTTCTGTGTGCACAGGTTATCTCAATAGCCCTCTAGTTGTTTTCTTTCCAATCATTGTTCCTACTAACATGTCATTCTCTACTGAGAAAAATCTTCCCAACAATGCTTTCCTTCTTTCTTTCATGGAAATACCAGAAATTGTTCTTTTTCCCTGCCTCATTAGTTTCAAATTCATCTGAAAGGCTTATACCCCATCTTACCTTGGCTACCTATGTGTTTTGTCATTCTAAGTAGGGCAGAGTATAAATTGTTTCAATACCACAACTTGACTGTTTTAAATTTCTTCCCATGTGATGTTCAGAAATTTTTTCAATTTAATGATTTAGTTTTCCCTAATTAGAAAGCTACTTAAAGCCTTTTTTTTCTGAAACTTCTTTAGATAGATCTAAAAAGTTAAGACATGATCTCTATGTTTTGATATCCACCAAGACTCGTTCTAGGTATTTGGTTAACTGCACTAATCCTCATTAATGAATCACAAAATATTACTCTTCCTTTAAAATAATAATCTGTTTAATCTTTCAGGCAGAGTTCAGTTATGAAAGATTCTTGTCATTCTTTGCAGAATAATAAATAAATATATTAACTACATGATATCCAGCCTCAAAGCCCAAGGGATCATTGCCTCTCACACTAACAGTGCCACTTACAGAATCCACTCCAAAAGAATTGGCTCCTTTCTTTGGTCCAGATAACTGTGTCTCAATGGAGTACTAGAAAAATAAAGCATACATTAATCGCACTAAAATAAATGAAAAGGTATTTGGAAGATCATTCAGATACAATAATGGAGCAAATATATAGAAAGTTCTTTTTTTTTACATTGATTAATTTCTCTCTTTATTATCTAAGCCTGTATTAAAACCATTGAAATATACTGATGTAGAATACAGGAAAAGTAAGAGTTGTTTAGCTTATTAACACAACCAAAAGATTTGCTATATTTTTACAGAGCTGCATAACACTATACACATTCCTTTAAGAGAATTTTTTTTTAAAATTAGATTTGGTTCTGCAAATTAATACATCTCTGAAAGAATGTACAAAATAAACTCACTGTCACTGTTTGACTTTTTAGAAACAAAATAAGAATTATAATGATATAAACCAATTGCAAATATTAATACAGTTGAATACAGTTTATAATTTATCTTACTTCTTGATTGCACTTTTTATTTATTTTCCACCATGTTTGAGAAGAGGTGAGAGTAGATAAATCATTCTCAAAAGTATCTGAAAAAAATGTAGTTTGAAATGAGGTAAAATTTGATTAAAGTTCAATTATAACTGCATATTTTTTTAATTTGATAAGGATCAAGCCTTTAGCAATGTAACTATTTCCCAAAACACTAAATTTTAAAACACACCTGCTGTGCTTTTTTCCTGCAAATGACAGAACTGGTAATAACTATTTTCAGCTGGACCATAGGTTTTGTTTTGTTTTGTTTTGTTTTTTTTACCATAGGTTATTTTTTAACCTATTGGAAAGACATCATCTATTAGGAAAAGTCTCATATTTCTTAACAATTTCATACAAATTGCATACTGGCTGGTCTACAACAAAGTATTTTTGAGCAGGGATTTTGAGTACCTTGACTGACAACAGCCCATATATCACTGGAGGTTAACTGGAAATCAAGGGCGAGAGGGATTAAGTGACTTCCCCAGGATTACTCCGCTAGTTAGTGGTAAATTCCTAACTTGACCCAAGTTACCTGAAGTGCCATTACTTCACCCCCATACAGTGCTCCTTACTTCATACTGTGAATTACCAAATTAGAAGTAAACTCTTTCAATACATGTTTAAAAAGAACAGCTGCAGAGAAAGCATGCTGACTTTTGTAGTCCAATGTACTGCTAAATTCTCCATTTAGAGCTTTATGAGTTCTTTTTATTTTGCCAAATCTCTAAGAGACTTTACAATCATGAATCAATTATGAGAAAAGCAAGTCTCTTATAGTTAGATATCTAGTAATTAGGATACTGAAACATCAAAAAAATATAATCACATTCACATATGACATTGAAATAGCTAGCCAAGTGGAACAGTTCTGAATAGAATCCAAAAGACAAAGCCCCAGTTTCAGCTCAGCATTGATGTCTTTCTTGCAGTTGCCCACCTCCGTTAGAAGCTGTATAATTTTCTTATACTCATTAAGAAAATTTCTTATAAAAATGCTATTTCCAACATTAACACGAATATCGCATTAGAGTGGTTGTCAGCTTCATTATGCTTTCTTTAATTATCAAATTAAATATATTAACCACTCTTGAAAAATATCTCCAAAGCATAGCACTGTACTCAGAAAAATCTTCCCAACAATGCTTTCCTTATTTTTCTCATGGAAATATCAGAAATTGTTCTTCTTTCCTACCGGATTAGTTTCAAATTCATCTGTAAGACTTGTATCCCATGTTACCTTGGCTACGTATGTGTTTGCCATTCTAGTGCATGCCAAAGCAATATATGTGTCTCACACAATGATCACCACCTACCATGTACATTACCATTTAAAGAGTCCTCATCTGTGGCTGTCACTCTATAAATTGACTGATATAATGGATAGTCCTCATCAATTTCTAAGGTAGCTGTGAAGTAAAAATCAACATGTATCAAAAATTAACATATATGATGCTTTCATTAGTTCTTTGTATAATAAAAACAGAACAAAACTAATTGTAGATTGGATGGTGGGCCTGGGATAATATTTTAAGATAGCAATCTATTTTTGTATTTTTCCCTTTGGCTTCCTGCCATCTTTCCTGCTCCTACAGAGTGCTTTTCCTTACTTCCTAGCACTGTCTATGGCAACTATAGCCTAAACAAAAAGAGCATGACATATATGCTGACAGATTGCCCCAGGAGAAGCCAGCCAAGTAACCTCAGAATAGATTCCTGTACTCCAGTTTCTAGACCTGATGGGGCTATGCGTGGAGGAACTCTTTCTTACAGACACACATTTGTGGACATCTGTGATTGACCTCCATCTTTCACACACCTTCTAAAATCTCCCCATACCCTTGACCATGGGTAAAAAAAACGCAAACTACAATGCAACATGGATGGAGTGACCTAAGGAAAGACTCAGGTTAATTGTTTTATTTGTTCTCTGATGTTTTCTGTGCCTTGTATGTGTGTGTGTGTGTGTGTGTGTGTGTGTGTGTGTGTGTTTTATTACAATCCATAGGTATGAGTTTGAAATAGAGTAACACAAGCTGTGTAATCAGGCACTTTCAAATCTTCTATTTCTTACACACATACATTTATGGACCAAATTTATACATCTTAATAAATTTAAATTTTAACAGATTACCCAACTAAATTTAATTGATCTGTTTTTCTAATGTAATTACATTTAAAGTGAGTGACCAGGAAATGTCAGTGTAGGTGAAGATAGTGAGATAATAAAATAATGGTGGCTGCCTTAAAGCATATCTCCCAATATTTTCTCCAAAAGCAATACAGAAAGCAGGCAGAAATAAAATTACAGAAAATCCTGCCCTCAGCATAACTTGAAGATAGAACATGACCAAACTTCATAATAACTTTAAGTAAATTTTTTAAAAACCAAAAGAAACAAATTTAGCAAATCCTGGCAAATAATATCTCAAGTTTTCATCCCACCATGAGGCTTCGTGTCTAGCAAAGGATGAAGCAGAAAAGTTTTTGGTAAGAGTAAAAGATAAAGCAAACTACAGGCCTAAGGTTGATGTAAAATAGCTGTCAGAAAGAGTAAGTCAAAATGTAAAAGAAAAACCCTAAAAATTCTATTATGTTGAAAGTACCATGCTTAGTACTGTAGGGAAATACATAATGAAAAAAAGCAAGTTCCAAATCCCCAATTTTTTTTTCTTAATGGCAAGTAAATAATAAAAACAAAACTGACTTTAAGATATAATAAATACTTTTAAACTGAACAATGAATGAAGTAAAATGTGTGCTAGAGATATACTGGCGTCTGTATACTTGTCTTTGACTCAAATACTGGCATCTATATACTTGTCTTTGACTCAATCAGAAAACTGAACTTAAAAGGTTTTTTAAATTCTTCAGCATTTAGACAAAAGTCAGATTCTGTGATACTTCATATGTATAAACATGAACTATTAATTGCAAAGAAAATTAATAGAGGAAAAAGTGTATTTGTCCCTCAATGCTGTTAAGCAAGTCCTGTTCTATTTATTCTTCACCTTTCTACAAAAATTATTTCAAACTTCAGCTTTTTGCCCCAAACCTGTTACTCCTTCCCATCTGTCTTACTTCCCATAGAAGATCTCTCTTCTTACAACACAGAGTAAGGAGAAACCACTAGACTAGTAATAGCTCACTTTTTCTTTTAAGGTCTATAGTTCTGCTTACATCTGCACCATTTTCCCTCCCTTTATAGTCAAAGGAGGAAACTGCTTGTTATTAATGATAATCCATGTCCACTGGGAGGTGTTTCCCCTTCTACTTTCTCTGGAACTTAACTCTATCTCCCACTTTCAAATACTCCCTCACTACTGTCTACTTTGTATTACCATTTGAACATGCTCAAATCTCATCCATTAAAACAATCTCCCTAACCCTAAGCTCACTTTAGCTATGGCCCTGTCTCTCTACTAGAGTTTTGTATATTTCTTCACCTCCCACTCAGTCTTTAGTCTACTCTACTAGAGGTTCTTCCCCCCTACAAACACTAAATTTTTTTCCAAAAAGTCATCAAAAGCCTCCATGCTGACAGACCCAATTAATACTCACTGTCGATCTTATTTGATTTCTCTTTGATGTTTACACAGTTGAGGCTTGCTTTTTCTCTTGCAGAAAAATATCATTGCAAATCAATAGGCCCTGCTCTAAAATTTTCAGTACCTTTGGAAAAACTGCCTGGGAAACTCAAATTTGGCATGGTTCCTGAAGAGCCATTAAGTTCTCATATCAGACAAAATACTTGTTACAGCTTTTCAAATATTAACCAACAACTTCTAAATAACCTGCAGTCTCCTTTAGCTACCACCCTAGTCTGTAATCCTTGAGTGCACACCTTTCACCACCTCACATCCTGGACAGAGCCAGCACTGGGAATGGAAAACAGAAAGGACTCAAGGGCCAAGGGCCCTCAGTGTGACATAGAAGAGGGCTGAGAGCCCAGGAGAGCTTGGGAGAGATTATCTAGAGTCTTACCCATTGATCAAGAGAGAAAGGAAGAAAAAAACTATGAAGGGATTCAGGTTACTTATTCACATCCATAGCCAATATCATTATTGAACATGTGTATTTTTTATTAATTAATTTTTATTGGCGTATAGTTAATTTACAATGTTATGTTAGTTTCTGCTGTACAGCAAAGTGAATCAGTTATACATATACATATATCCACTCTTTTTTAGATTCTTTTCCCATATAAGTCATTACAGATTATTGAGTAGAGTGCTATACAGTAGGTTCTTATTAGTTATCTATTTTATATATAGTAGTGTGTATATGTCAATCCCAGTCTCCCAACTTATCCCTCCTCCACCCTTTCCCCCTTGGCAACTGTAAATTTGTTTTCTACATCTGTGACTCTCTGTTTTGTAAATACGTTCATTTATACCATTTCTTTTAACATTCCACATATAAGTGATATCATATGATTTTTGTCTTTCTCTGTCTAGCTTACTTCACTCAGTATGACAATCTCTAGGTCCATCCATGTCACTGCAAATGGCATTATTTCGTTCTTTTTTTTTTTTGCGGTACGCGGGCCTCCCACTGTTGTGGCCTCTCCCGTTGCGGAGCACAGGCTCCGGACACACCAGCTCAGTGGCCATGGCTCATGGGCTCAGCCGCTCCACGGCATGTGGGATCTTCCCGGACCGGGGCACGAACCTGTGTCCCCTGCATCAGCAGGCGGACTGTCAACCACTGCGCCACCAGGGAAGCCCCATTTCGTTCTTTTTTATGGCTGAGTAATATTCCATTGTATGTGTGTACCACAATTTCTTTATCCATTCCTCTGTTGATGGACACATCCTGGAGAATGTCCCATGTGCATGTGAAAAGAATGTGTATTCTGCTGCTTTTGGATAGAATGTTCTGTATGTATCTATTAAATTTATCTTCACAAATGTGTCATTTAAGGCCAGTGTTTCCTTATTGATTTTCTGTCTGGTAGATCTGTCCATTGATATAAGTGGGGTGTTAAATCAAGGGATGACAGTGTGTTTTCAAAATACTATATTTTAATTGGAATTATAAAGAAAATTTCTGTCAGGCACACAACCAAATAAACTGGGACCTTCAATTCACTACTTGTTTTTCAGAGATTAGAGCTACTAGTCTGAAAGAAAAGTCAAAGCTTCAAGGCATTTTGAATTTGTTAAGTATGAAAATAAATTGAAAATGTAAATATAGCATATACATTTTTGAGATGAGCAGATTAGATTGATTAATTCTGCCTGGGCTTTGATCCCATCTTTCTTTTACTTTCTCTTTCATGTATCTTCAATCACCAAGTTAATGAATTATCCCCACTTCTTTGTAAAATTACTCAGGTGTCTCCCTTTAAAACCAAATGCACCAGACAAAGCTTTCAATCCAAAATAGTTCTGCCACTGCCTTCTCTCCAGTTTCATATGCAAATTTCTAAAACATGGTTTTTATTTTCACAATCTCCTAATTCTGCTCTGTTCTGGCTTCCTCCCCTTATAATACCAATAAAACAGTGCTCAGTAGGTTCATTAGGTTTCATTATCCCCATATCACTAACTAAATGCAATGGACATTTTAACATCATCTTACTTGATTGTGGAATTCAAGTCTACTAACCACTAGCACTCTCTTTCAACACTCTCTCCCTTTGCCATTCAGGGTACAACTTTCTCTTTTTTCTACCACCACTTGAGCTGCTCCTTGCTGCCCTTGGCAGGCTGAGCTTCTTCCCTACATAATTAAGTGTAGGAGTTCCTCAGGGTTTGGCCCTATGCTCTCCTTTCTTCTAATTCTCTATTCTCTAGCTGAGTAATCTCATCCAAGTTCGCGTTTTCAGTTACAAAACATGTATAGACCTAGGCAAGACCTGTGAGCTCCACTGCTTATTTAAATCTCTCCTTTGATATAACAAAAGCATATGAAGCATGCAATGTTCAAAAGTGAACTCATAATTTTTCTCTGCAAATTTGGTCTATTTCTAGATTTTCCTATCCTAACTGAGAATCTCCAAATCAGTTATGCAAATCATAAACCTCAGAGTTCTCCTCTTCCTTTATAGTTAATTCAATACCAGATTCATTTACCATTTAAATATCTCAAGAGTGTCTTTTTATTTTTATCTCTGTCACCTTCCTTGGCCAAACTATACCATTTCTAGTCTGAAATAACTTGATAACTGGCCTTCCTCTCTCTACTCCATGGGTCTTCAAACTACTGCCCACAAGTCAAATCTACACTGCTGCCTGTTTTTATATGGTCTTCCGATCAAAGGATGGTTTTTGCACGTTTAAATGGTTTTAAAAAATCAAAAGAAAGAGTAATATTTTGTGACACATGAAATTTAAATTTCAGTGTTTATCAAGTATTAACAGAACACTTACACACCCACTTGTTTCTGCATCGTCTATTGCTGCATTCTTCCTATGCTGGCAGATTTGATAACAGAGATAGAGACCATAGATGATGCTCTCATCACTTCACGTAGTATAAATTGCAGTAATCCAGTCACAATAGCATTCCAAGCACCATGTTATTTTTTGTTACCATGCCTACCCATCATGGCCAAGTAAGAAAAGAAAAGAAATGTGGACTTTGAATGCCACACTTTTAAGGTATGATGGAGTGTGGATTTTTTTAAGGCACGACAGATGTTGCAAAGCATCATGCTTATTATACAGAAGCATTATAGCTGATAAAGGAATATGCTGTATAAAAGAAGACTAAGCACTCATCACTATATTGCGATTTGACAGCAAAACAATGGTCAGAAAAAATGGTAAATGTATAACAAAATACCCCATGATGACAGATTTTATTCACAAAAATAAATCAGAATGAAGCTGCAACCAAAATAAGATTCTGAGTGGCTCATTTGTTATCCAAGCAAGGAAAACCACTCACTGATGTTGAGTTATTTAGCCCCTCCAACCATTAAAAGGGAATTCTATCCTCCCAAAAAGGAATGTCCATTCTTCTCACTAGTATACTTGTATTAAAAATTATAACCAATTTTTAGTATTATTATATTTTAAAAATTTATTTCTCAACAAAAATGTATAGAAATTTGCTTCCTCCATTGTTATATGAGTACTACATAAGTAATATTTTTGATCTTGCCTTTTGGACTTCAAAACCCAACATATTTACTCTGACCCTTCACAGCATCTGTTGACACCTCTTCTACCTTTGTCCCCTTCAAATATTTCTCTCCACTCAACCAGATGTATCTATTTAAAACACCTACTTGCTTATAATATTTCAAAGGATTCCCACTGCCCTTAGGGGAAAGATCAGCATTCTTAAAATACCTGTATTACTTTTCAATATTCATTTTGTGTCATATTGCTTAGTGATCTCTCCATTTCAGTCACTAGATTTTCAGTTCTTCTTACCTTGTTCTGTATTGTCTCAAGGCATTTGTACATACAATTCCTTTAATATGAAGATACTCTTCCCTCTCTTGTTTATTTACTTATATCAGAGTTTGGATCTAAAGTAAATTGTCAGTTCTTTAGAGAAAGCTTCCCTATGTCTAACTTGGTCAGCCCTTATACACAAACACACACACACATTATTTGCTTTTGTAATATGAAAATACCCTTTGAACCTTAAGGGTTTTAAAAATAAATTATTCTTTGAGGCATTTTCACAAATAAGGGTTTAAATTTATGTATTACGTTGTCAAGCCCTTTTATTTATTTTTTTTTTTCTCTCCTGCCTCATTTTTCTTGTAGTAAGTCTTTTTAAGAATCTCTGTTGCTGTTTTTTTTGGGGGGGGGCGGTTTGCGGTATGCGGGCCTCTCACTGTTGTGGCCTCTCCCGTTGCGGAGCACAGGCTCCGGACGCACAGGCTCAGCGGCCATGGCTCACGGGCCTAGCCGCTCCGCAGCATGTGGGATCTTCCCGGACCGGGGCACGAACCCGTGTCCCCTGCATCAGCAGGCAGACTGTCAACCACTGCGCCACCAGGGAAGCCCCTCTGCTGCTGTTTTTAATGTATTTGCTTTCTAACCTCTTAACTGAGAAGTGAGAATTTCTACATGGTAAACATTTTTTCCAGACTATTCCATAGAGAGGTTATATGTTTTCTTATATACATGTATATCTGCACGTTTTTGTATATTTACATAATAAAAAAAATCACTGAACATATCCGACTGGAGAAACATGCCTGGCATCTTTCATTATATATAGCTGTTGAAAGTAAACCATAAGAAATGATCATACCTGTACCTGAAGAAAACTGTGGATCAGCAGTACAGCACAGAGGTTCCGGAACATCAATGATATTAGCGGTCAAAACATGTCTTGAGAGACCTTCAGTATCAATTATTAGTAGAAACCTTCTGGGATCAGTTTCATAATTAAACATTTTGGTAGATGATTACACCAGAACCTAGTTAAGAGATAATCCATAAATTATAATTACCATAAGCATATAGAAGCATATCTTTTGAATGATTTTAGAATTTCATATTTTAACTCTTCTATTTTATAAAGAACCTAAGTGGGAAATGATGTCATCTACCCAAAGTCACACAATTAACAAGCATGGCATGAATCTTTAATTGAAGGAAAAGAAAAAAAGCAGGAGTGTAAGTGTCCCAATTTTTATTTTTTCACTACCTCACAAGGAAAAGATTTAAAACATGAAACGAAATAGCAAACACTAGTAGTTGACTTATTTTCTTTTCAAAGTGTTTCACAATTCAGACTTCTATTTTTATTGAACTGCATTTTGCTTTCAGACATTTTCATTGAAAATTATTCCCAAAGATTACAGGGAACATCAGTCCCGGAGATTGTATTGTGATTACAATACGTGTCTATTTTTTGTTAACAGAAAAAAAACTTTTTTGTTTGTTTACATCCAACCTCATTAGTTATTATGAGTTTACCAAAACTCATAAAATAGGCTTGGTATAATTTTGATCTGGCACCAAGGTAAACTTTATCAAGAAGATGTCCTTGTTGTCAAAGAAGGCATACTGCCTCTGAAAAGGTATTTTTATATGCTACTAAGTTCAACAGCAACTAATTCCCTTCTGGGCTAGCCTAAGACCTGGGTGTAAAATAATTAGCTGTATTAAGTGAAGACAAGAAAATAAAGTATGGATGAAGGGAAGGAAAACACAGACACTAATAAAAACTATATTTAAAAATATTTTGTTATAGTGGGCAAGATTAGTTCCATTAAATCTGGGCATTTTTAAGAAATTGTCATCATTTTTAACAAAGAATGTCTTTTAAAGTGAATGAAATATTGGGGATATTCTTAGAAAGCCCTGAGTCACTAAGGCTGTTGAATTAGAGGGAGAAATATTATTCTTAATTTGGGGAAAGTCGCTATTATTGATAGGCAACTCTTTTTAAAAGTATGTACTAACAAATATTAGCTAATGGATTTAATACGGGCAAAAGAATCAGTCCATAACAAATTAATTTCCTTCAAGTTTTTGTATTTTCGTTTTCAATTTTATGGAATAATGAGTCAAGCAAAATTAGATCATAAGAAGAAACAAGAATAACCCAATGCAGAACTTCTTTCAAATTGAAGTAGAGGTTACATATCTCTTCCAAATAGGACAATAAGTCTAAAAGTATGGTGGTGGATCAAACCTAGAGGGAATATTAATAGGTTTAACCATTGAGTGGTTGTTTATTATAATGTCTCCTAAGAAGTCTCTTACAGCCATACTAATGGAACTAAAACTTGATTGAATAATTCTGTTATTCTCCCCAATTCCCCTAGCCCAAGAAAGATTTTTTTACCCCTTATTTTGGCATGAAGGATACAAAGGAGAAAGAGTTACAGTATCAGTACTGATGTGTCAAACAATTTGTGGTTCAATTTAATCAGTTGGATTCATCTAGGGACTGGTTGTTAGACTAGGTTTCAGAGGTTAACATGTTTTTTATTTTGGAATAGACATGAACACACCTTTGGAATTCAGTCATATGAGTGAACCCAGGCAAAATAGCAGATGAGTCGTTCAGCCAACCCACAGAATTATGAGAAACAAAACTCAGTGTTGTTTGAAGCAACTATATTTTTGAGTGATTTATTATGCAGCACCAGAAAATTGAAATAAGAGGCATACAGGCTTAAATAGTTGGGTGAATAATTAGAAATACAACCAAGAGTCTATTGGTGTAGGAACATTCATAGAGATAAAATCAAGAGGGAAAAAAACGGAATCAGGAATAGGCCTTGTGTCAAGAGATTCAACCAGGGAAATAAAATTGCTGAAGAGTGATGTAAAAATACATAAGAAGGGCATTTTACCAAACGTTGGGATCAGGATGGATACTGAAATTTCTTCTTGGAGGGAATTATTTCTTAACTAATGCCTGAAAGATGGGAAGGGGTTGGTCACATGAAGAGGAATAAAGAAGGAAAAAGACGTGATATGTGCAAAGGCCCACAGGCAGAAGATAGTTTTGCCTTAGGAGATGTATATTTTGACTAAAATACATAGAATGTAATGGAGGATGTTTCCTTTTGAATCTGGAGAAATAAACAGGAACCACATCTTAAAGAGATTTGTATGTCAGTTTAAAGAGTTTGGATTTTACTGTGAGGGAATTGGAAGCTGTCAGACAGTTTTAAGTGGGATGACATTGATAGATGATAGATAGATAGATATCAAATAATTATAGTGTTCTATTTGTACTTTAATAACATTACCAAGTCAGTGAAGGGAAAATTGTGGAAGAGGTCTGGAGACAAGAAGACAAATGAGGAGGTAGGTGCACAAGTCTAGAGGAAAGGTAATGGGGAAGTAACTTGAGATAGTGATAATAGGAATGGGATGAATATACCAGAGATTTAAAATCTGTAGATTTTGGTGATTGGTCAGAGGTGGAAGTTGTGGCAAAATGAGTCAATAAGTCATGCCTATCACACAGTTTTTTGAAAGATAGATGGCAACAGATTTATCACACATGAGGGTATTTTTGATGTCCTGCAAAATACTCGATGGTAATTAGGGGGTTGAGGATTCTACACTGCAGTGCTTGGCTCCTTCTGCCCCCTAGGTTACTTTAACACAAAAGTTTAAGTAAAAGTAGATTTGGGGGGAAAATAACCAGTCCAGATTTGAATAACTAAATTTAATATTAATTGTGTTTCTCCTTCTGACTTACTTCACTCTGTATGACAGACTCTAGGTCCATCCACCTCACTACAAATAACTCAATTTCGTTTCTTTTTATGGCTGAGTAATATTCCATTGTATATATGTGCCACATCTTCTTGTGAATATTTCAGTAAAGTAGATGTATTGGTCTGGTGTTTAGTCACAGTGTTTGAGTTTGTGTATATATTTGGCGATCATCAGAACATGTTTTGTAATTGTAGCCAAGAGATAGATAAGATTGCTCAGGTAGAATATGAACAGTATGAAGGAACAGAAACCTAAATAGCCCTGAAAAACACACACATGGACAGAATAAATAGAGGAAGAAGGTATGTCAGAAAAGAAGAACATGGAGGAAGAGGGGGGAGTTGGAGAGGCAGGACGATGACAAGGAGAATCACAGAGATGGGGAAAACCAGTAGAATATAGTGTCATAGGAATCAAAGGATGAGAGTGTTTAAAAAGTATGGAATGTTACTAAATGTTCTAAATGCTAAAGGGAGATTGTATGAGATGAGGGCCAAAATATGGTATTGTATTTAACAATAAATAAGATTGCTATATATGGTGACATATCTTGGTGCTGTGATTTGTCAGTACTTATACTGAACTTTGTTCAAGAATAAATGGAGTTTCAGGAGTGGAAAAAGTGGTGTAAAGAATTCTTTAAAGATGTTTGGCCAGTTAGAGGAGAAGTGAGACATTCTATAAAAGGTCAGAAGGAAGACAAAGGAAAGAGACATCAGGAGTGAATTTTATTAACATAGGCAAGGCTTAAGAGACTACTGAAAACTTAATAGTTAATGAAAGCAGCAAAAAAGAAGAAAAAATATAAGAAAAAAGGTATAAACAGCATAGCAAGATGTCTGAAGAGGGTAAAAAATAGAATTCAGAATAAAGTTGAAGGGAATGGAAGTAGATGAAATAAAGCATACATCTTCCTTTATGACAAGAGAGCAGAAAGAAGGAATAGGTTGCAAAGAACCAACTGTCTACATATAACGACAGAAGGAAATTCCCTCTTCATGGCCTATATTTTTCCTCAAATACATAAGTTGAATTCATCTGATAAGAGGAAAGATTTAGGAGGTTTGAGATGAGACTGGAGAAAATTTTAAATAGCCAAGTTGGCAATGAAAGAAACATTTAAGTAGAGAAATTTTGAAGGATTACCAGAAAGTATAATGAGATAAGTAAAATTTAGGGTTAATATGCCAGCTCATGTGATTTTCTCTAACAATACTCATTAGCCCAGATGTAGCAAGAAATATCAACTATTGTATTTATCTCATATTGAGTTTTCCTGAGTAAAAGTTATAGAAGAACAACAAGGCAAGTTATCTGAGGATATTATCACGGAGGGGTTGAAAGATGCGTCATAATGCTAGATAGGGAAGTAAAGAGAAGAGGTGAATAATTGAGAGAAAATCAACCAGTGGATGTGTAACCCTGGTGATGTTGACAAAACAGTATAGTAGTAGGGATAACTGAGTAAAAGAGGTGAAAAGAATGTAGGAGCGAGATGTCTGGGATTAAGAGTGCAGAAGTGGAATTGTTCTAGATGCTAATGAAGTCCTGGCTGTGGCCACAGGAGTGTGTGGATGGAAGTAAATGTTAAAGTCACAAGAATTTAGGTACCAGGATTTACACTAGATAATGTAGAGGGACTGAGCTCGTGGGGTGCTGGATGGGCCATAATGTGAATATTGAAGTAACCTAAGAGATGGTGGCAGGACTTGATATAGGAAGAAACACTGAGTGATATATTCAAGTCCCCAGGGCTTGAGGAAGAGTGATTAGTATATTTGGTAAGGAGCCAAATATCCTGAGCTCCAAATGAGCAAGGGAAGTTTCTAAAGATAACTGGAGTAATGATCAGGGATTGGCTTGGGGAGTGAGAAGAATGCTGATTTCCCACTTCCTGACCCAGGGATATGAGATGTGTGGGTGAATGAGTAACATCAGCTTGAGGCATGCTGTGGTTGTCCCACAGGGCAATACATTTCAGTTAAAGCAAGAGGTAGAGAAATGTCACAAAAGAAATTTTAAAAGAGATTTATTTGTTTGTTTGCCACATAATGGGGATTTCACAATCCATAATTGAAAGGTGTGAGAATGCAAGAAGAGTGTGAGGTTAGATTAGGGGAGAGGAAACCTGGAGCAGTATGGAGATGAGAATGGAAAAAGAAAAGAGGATAAACACATATTTGCAGGAGCTTTCATCTTAGGCAATTACCAAGGATAACAGGGATATGAGAAATAGGGAATTTAAGTGGAATTTGTGCTTAACTATAGAAATCATAACCTGAGTCAGGAGCATCCTGGTAAGAAAATAAATGGACCCTATTTCAGAGGAATTCAGAAATATCATTTGTATCTGTGATTGACCCTGGTTCAGTTATGATTTTGAAAACAAAGTTTTTTTTGAATTTGGGTTTTAACTGAGAGACACTGCTCCACTTTTTCTTTGAACTTACTGAGGACCTACTGTGCAAGCCACCTGCTGAGGCACAAGGTGCTATGGGCAACACAACACAGCACATATTCCCTGCCTTAAGTGAATAATTTATTAATTCTCTTTTTCAGAAACTTTTCTATTCATTTAGCCAGAATTTTTTAAATTATTTTTCTTGAAATTAATACAAAAACATGTATTCTGGATCATCTTTCTTATTACTCAAAGAACACTTTTTTCTCTGAAAAGAATGGGGTGAGTCTCATGCCAAATTAATAAACAAAAATTTTAATTTTTCAGGAAACATCTGTGGCAACACTGGGATTGTGAGGCAGGGTAGTAATGAGAAGCTTCTCTAGAAATTAAGTGTTTATATAACTATCTGCAGCAGGTTTTAACCAAGAAATCTAATGTAACACTTAGGTTTAATTACTTTTCTTTAAACTCTGAGTCTTAAAAGTAATGTCTAAAATAAATAAATAATATAAATTAATCTACTTGCGTCGATGATAAAATCCTTTGTTTTACTCAGAAAGCGACAGACATCTGCTTTTCCAGCTACATAGCTGTCATAAGCTCTACTCAGTTGTGTCCTAGGAAGCGTGTTTTCAGGCAAATTCACTGGGTTAATAAAGATCTGAATCTTTTGCTGCGATGTGTGAAAACACTGAAGAGAAAACAGACTTTTAACTAAAACTAAATTAAACTATTAAAACGAACCAATTTATCAATAATTATCTCGTGTGTTTGTCCCTATAAATTACATTCACAAGTAAATTGTAATTTTGAAAAAAAGTTTAAAACTAAGTCAATTTTTTTTTCTTTTAACTCACATTTCAGTATTGTTCTGTGTTGTGCTGTGCAGAACAAACTTAAAGAACAAGTTAAGATCCCAGTTTACTACAACTTATTTCAGTCCTTTCATTAACAGCTATAATGTAGAATGGTTATTTCAGTTAAAAGCCAGTTTCGTTAATTCTCTTCTTTAGCTTACTGATCATTTCCATCAAATCATTTTGCACATTTGAATAAGCTATATTTTTCATGTAAAAGTTTGCTGTATTGTATTTTTAAATGCTAGTTGAAAAAATCAGTGAAATATCCTTTCTGCATTAATTTATTTAATTATTTTCATTGCTTTTCTTTTTATTAGAAAAAAAAGAGGCTCTGTTTTTGGTTAAGTTGTGACTCATTGTAAATTGTGTTATGCTGCAACTCCAGAGCAAAAAGCAGAAATAGGCGTATCCTGTAACTCACTCCCAGAGTATGTAGTGTGACTAAAAGTCAATATAAATAATATTTAAAATAGCCCAATATTAAAACAATAGTCTTCAATTAAGTATTTTATATAACATTTTGTTGTATAATAGAGTTTTTTATAAAACAAATTAATAAAAGAGGGCCCTTAAGATAAAAAATAATACCAAAGTAGAGCCTTGTTTGAAATAATCCAACATTGTCCTGAGTTTTTCTTCTTTATTTAAATATGTGCACACAAGAAGGGACAGAGTGAGAACCAGAGAATAAGAGAAAATAATATTCAATGATTTAAAAGGATATCAGCAGGGATTCAAATTCCTTATAACACTTAACCTTAAATATCTTAAAAGCTAAGGAAACATCAAAAGTTAAACAAACCTGTGCATATTAATAAAATCTTGAAGATGTTCATATCTAGACCAGTTTCCCTAAAGCCCATAGCAATGCCTCCTAATAAATGCATGGCTTTGAGTATTTATACAAATTCAATCTTTACTCGAATTTAAGCCAACAGGTCAAAAAATTGTTACTCAATGTTGAAACCAATCATTTTCTTCTGTTTAACTGAGTGATTATGCACATAGGTCATATTTCAGCTTCTGTGTCTGTTTCCTGTGTATATCTAGTGAGAAGATTATCAGCAAAGCCAGGATCCTTGTGTAACATCAATTTAAATTATAAGTATTTGGAGTTGAGGTGGGGTATCCTATGGAGACTTTTTGGCAAGCAATCCAGGTGATTTGCAATTTCTTTTTTTATTTTTTTTTACATATTTATTGGAGTATAATTGCTTTACAATGGTGTGTTAGTTTCTGCTTTATAACAAAGTGAATCAGTTATACATATACATATGTTCCCATATCTCTTCCCTCTTGCGTCTCCCTCCCTCCCACCCTCCCTATCCCACCCCTCAAGGTGGTCAAAAAGCACCGAGCTGATCTCCCTGTGCTATGCAGCTGCTTCCCACTAGCCATCTATTTTACGTTTGGTAGTGTATATATGTCCATGCCACTCTCTCGCTTTGTCACAACTTACCCTTCCCCCTCCCCATATCCTCAAGTCCATTCTATAGTAAGTCTGTGTCTTTATTCCTGTCTTACCCCTAGGTTCTTCATGACATTTTTTTTTCTTACATTCCATATATATGTGTTAGCATACGGTATTTGTCTTTCTCTTTCTGACTTACTTCACTCTGTATGACAGACTCTAGGTCCATCCACCTCATTACAAATAGCTCAATTTCGTTTCTTTTTATGGCAGAGTAATATTCCATTGTATACACGTGCCACATCTACTTTATCCATTCATACGATGATGGACACTTAGGTTGTTTCCATCTCCTGGCTATGGTAAATAGAGCTGCAGTGAACATTTTGGTACATAACTCTTTTTTTTTTTTTTTAAAGAAGATATTGGGGGTATGAGTTTATTAATTAATTAATTTATTTTTGCTGTGTTGGATCTTCGTTTCTGTGCGAGGGCTATCTCTAGTTGTGGCAAGCGGGGGCCACTCTTCATTGTGGTGTGCAGGCCTCTCACTGTCACGGCCTCTCTTGTTGCGGAGCACAGGCTCCAGACGCGCAGGCTCAGTAGTTGTGGCTCATGGGCCTGGTTGCTCCGCGGCATGTGGGATCCTCCCACACCAGGGCTCGAACCTGTGTCACCTGCATTGGCAGGCAGATTCTCAACCACTGAACCACCAGGGAAGCCCATGACTCTTTTTGAATTATGGTTTTCTCAGGGTATATGCCCAGTAGTGGGATTGCTGGGTCATATGGTAGTTCTATTTGTAGTTTTTTAAGGAACCTCCATACTGTTCTCGATAGTGACTGTACCAATTTACATTCCCACCAGCAGTGCAAGAGGGTTCCCTTTTCTCGACACCCTCTCCAGCATTTATGGTTTCTCGATTTTTTGATGATGGCCATTCTGACTGGTGTGAGCTGATATCTCATTGTAGTTTTGATTTGCATTTCTCTAATGATTAATGACGTTGAGCATTCTTTCATGTGTTTGTTGGCAGTCTGTATATCTTCTTTGGAGAAATGTCTATTTAGGTCTTCTACCCATTTTTGCATTGGGTTGTTTTTTTGTTATTGAGCTGCATGAGCTGCTTGTAAATTTTGGAGATTAATTCTTTGTCCGTTCTTTCATTTGCAAATGTTTTCTCCCATTCTGAGGGTTGTCTTTTGGTCTTGTTTATGGTTTCCTTTGCTGTGCAAAAGCTTTGAAGTTTCATTAGGTCCCATTTGTTTATTTTTGTTTTTATTTCCCTTTCTCTAGGAGGTGGGTCAAAAAGGATCTTGCTGTGATTTATGTCATAGAGTGTTCTGCCTATGTTTTCCTCTAAGAGTTTGATAGATTCTGGCCTTACATTTAGGTCTTTAATCCATTTTGAGCTTATTTTGTCTCTGGTGTAGGGCAGTGATCTAATCTCATACTTTTACATGTACCTGTCTATTTTTCCCAGCACCACTTACTGAGGAGGCTGTCCTTTCTCCATTGTACATTCCTGCCTCCTTTATCAAAGAAAAGGTGACCATATGTGCGTGGGTTTATCTCTGGGCTTTCTATCCTGTTCCATTGATCTATATTTCTGTTTTTGTGCCAGTACCATACTGTCTTGATTACTGTAGCTTTGTAGTATAGTCTGAAGTCAGGGAGCCTGATTCCTCCAGCTCCGTTTTTCGTTCTCAAGATTGCTTTGGCTATTCAGGGTCCTTTGTGTTTCCATACAAATTGTGAAATTTTTTGTTCTAGTTCTGTGAAAAATGCCAGTGGTAGTTTGACAGGGATTGCATTGAATCTGTAGATTGCTTTGGGTAGTAGAGTCATTTTCACAATGTTGATTCTTCCAATCCAAGAACATGGTATATCTCTCCATCTATTTGTATCATCTTTAATTTCTTTCATCAGTGTCTTATAATTTTCTGCATACAGGTCTTTTGTCTCCTTAGGTAGGTTTATTCCTAGATATTTTACTCTTTTTGTTGCAATGGTAAATGGGAGTGTTTTCTTGATTTCACTGTCAGATTTTTCATCATTAGTGTATAGGAATGCCAGAGATTTCTGTGCATTAATTTTGTATCCTGCTACTTTACCAAATTCATTGATTAGCTCTAGTAGTTTTCTCGTAGCATCTTTAGGATTCTCTATGTATAGTATCATGTCATCTGCAAACAGTGACAGCTTTACTTCTTCTTTTCTGATTTGGATTCCTTTTATTTCCTTTTCTTCTCTGATTGCTGTGGCTAAAACTTCCAAAACTATGTTGAATAAGAGTGGTGAGGGGCTTCCCTGGTGGCGCAGTGGTTGAGAGTCCGCCTGCCGATGCAGGGGACACGGGTTCGTGCCCCGGTCCGGGAGGATCCCACATGCTGCAGAGCGGCTGGGCCCGTGAGCCATGGCTGCTGGGCCTGTGCGTCCGGAGCCTGTGCTCCGCAGCGGGAGAGGCCACAGCAGTGTGAGGCCCTCATACCGCAAAAAATAAAATAAAATAAAAGAGTGGTGAGAGTGGGCAACCTTGTCTTGTTCCTGATCTTAGTGGAAATGCTTTCAGTTTTTCACCATTGAGGACGATGTTGGCTGTGGGCTTGTCATACATGGCCTTTATTATGTTGAGGAAAGTTCCCTCTATGCCTACTTTCTGCAGGGTTTTTATCATAAATGAGTGTTGAATTTGTCGAAAGCTTTCTCTGCATCTATTGAGATGATCATATGGTTTTTCTCCTTCAGTTTGTTAATATGGTATATCACGTTGATTGATTTGCGTATATTGAAGAATCTTTGCATTCCTGGAATAAACCCCACTTGATCATGGTGTATGATCCTTTTAATGTGCTGTTGGATTCTGTTTGCCAGTATTTTGTTGAGGATTTTTGCATCTATGTTCATCAGTGATATTGACCTGTAGTTTCTTTCTTTGTGACATCCTTGTCTGGTTTTGGTATCAGGGTGATGGTGGCCTCGTAGAATGAGTTTGGAAGTGTTCCTCCCTCTGCTATATTTTGGAAGAGTTTGAGAAGGATAGGTGTTAGCTCTTCTCTAAATGTTTGATAGAATTCACCTGTGAAGCCATCTGGTCCTGGGCTTTTGTTTGTTGGAAGATTTTTAATCACAGTTTCAATTTCAGTGCTTGTGATTGGTCTGTTCATATTTTCTATTTCTTCCTGATTCAGTCTTGGCAGGTTGTGCATTTCTAAGAATTTGTCCATTTCTTCCAGGTTGTCCATTTTATTGGCAGATAGTTGCTTGTAGTAATCTCTCATGATCTTTTGTATTTCTGCAGTGTCAGTTGTTACTTCTTTTTCATTTCTAATTCTGTTGATTTGAGTCTTCTCCCTTTTTTTCTTCATGAGTCTGGCTAATGGTTTATCAATTTTGTTTATCTTCTCAAAGAACCAGCTTTTAGTTTTATTGATCTTTGCTATTGTTTCCTTCATTTCTTTTTCATTTATTTCTGATCTAATTTTTATGATTTCTTTCCTCTGCTAACTTTGGGGTTTTTTTGTTCTTCTTTCTCTAATTGCTTTAGGTGCAAGGTTAGGTTGTTTATTCGAGATGTTTCCTGTTTCTTAAGGTAGGATTGTATTGCTATAAACTTCCCTCTTAGAACTGCTTTTGCTGCATCCCATAGGTTTTGGGTCGTCGTGTCTCCATTGTCATTTGATTCTAGGTATTTTTTGATTTCCTCTTTGATTTCTTCAGTGATCACCTCGTTATTAAGTAGTGTATTGTTTAGCCTCCATGTGTTTGTATTTTTTTACAGATCTTTTACTGTAATTGATATCTAGTCTCATAGCACTGTGGTCGGAAAAAATACTTGATACAATTTCAGTTTTCTTAATTTTACCAAGGCTTGATTTGTGACCCAAGATATGATCTATCCTGGAGAATGTTCCATGAGCACTTGAGAAAAATGTGTATTCTGTTGTTTTTGGATAGAATGTCCTATAAATATCAATTAAGCCCCTCTTGTTTAATGTATCATTTAAAGCTTGTGTTTCCTTCTTTATTTTCATTTTGGATGATCTGTCCATTGGTGAAAGTGGGGTGTTAAAGTCCCCTACTATGAATGTGTTACTGTCGATTTCCCCTTTTATGGCTGTTAGTATTTGCCTTATGTATTGAGGTGCTCCTACGTTGGGTGCATAAATATTTACAATTGTTATGTCTTCTTCTTGGATCAATCCCTTGATCGTTATGTAGTGTCCTTCTTTGTCTCTTCTAATAGTCTTTATTTTAAAGTCTATTTTGTCTGATATGAGAATTGCTACTCCAGCTTTCTTTTGGTTTCCATTTGCATGGAATATCTTTTTCCATCCCCTCGCTTTCAGTCTGTATGTGTCTCTAGGTCTGAAGTGGGTCTCTTGTAGACAGCATATATATGGGTCTTGTTTTTGTATCCATTCAGTCCGTCTGTATCTTTTCGTGGGAGCATTTAGTCCATTTACATTTAAGGTAATAATCGATATGTATGTTCATATTAGCATTTTCTTAATTGTTTTGGGTTCGTTATTGTAGGTCTTTTCCTTCTCTTGTGTTTCTTGCCTCGAGAAGTTCCTTTAGCATTTGTTGTAAAGCTGGTTTGTTGGTGCTGAACTCTCTCAGCTTTTGCTTGCCTGTAAAGGTTTTAATTTCTCCATGAAATCTGAATGAGATCCTTGCTGGGTAGAGTTATCTTGGTTGCAGGTTTTTCTCCTTCATCACTTTAAATATGTCCCGCCCGTCCCTTCTGGCTTGCAGAGTTTCTGCTGAAAGATCAGCTGTTAGCCTTATGGGGATTCCCTTGTGTGTTATTTGTTGTTTTTCCCTTGCTGCTTTTAATATGTTTTCTTTGTATTTAATTTTTGACAGTTTGATTAATATGTATCTTGGCGTATTTCTCCTTGGATTTATCCTGTATGGGACTCTCTGTGCTTCCTGGACTTGATTAACTATTTCCTTTCCCATATTAGGGAAGTTTTCAACTATAATCGCTTCAAATATTTTCTCAGTCCTTACTTTTTCTCTTCGTCTTCTGGAACCCCTACAATTCGAATGTTGGTGTGTTTAATGTTGTCCCAGAGGTCTGTGAGACTGTCCTTAGTTCTTTTCATTCTTTTTTCTTTATTCTGCTCTGCAATAGTTATCTCCACTATTTTATCTATCAGGTCACTTGTCCGTTCTTCTGCCTCAGTTATTCTGCTATTGATCCCATCTAGAGTCTTTTTCATTTCATTTATTGTGTTGTTCGTCTTTGCTTGTTTCATCTTTAGTTCTTCTAGGTCCTTGTTAAATGTTTCTTGCATTTTGTCTCTTCTATTTCCAAGATTTTGGATCATCTTTACTATCATTATTCTGAATTCTTTTCCAGGTAGACTGCCTATTTCCTCTTCATTTGTTAGGTCTGGTGGGTTTTTATCTTGCTCCTTCATCTGCTGTGTGTTTTTCTGTCTTCTCATTTTGCTTATCTTACTGTGTTTGGGGTCTTCTTTTTCCAGGCTGCAGGTTCGTAGTTCTCGTTGTTTTTGGTGTCTGTTCCCAGTGGCTAGAGTTGGTTCAGTGGGTTGTGTAGGCTTCCTGGTGGAGGGGACTAGTGCCTGTGTTCTGGTGGATGAGGCTGGATCTTGTCTTTCTGGTGGGCAGGTCCATGTCTGGTGGTGTGTTTTGGGGTGTCTGTGGACTTATTATGATTTTAGGCAGCCTCTCTGCTAATGGGTGGGGTTGTGTTCCTGTCTTTCTAGTTGTTTGGGATAGGGTGTCCAGCACTGTAGCTTGCTGGTCGTTGGGAGGTCGCTGGGAGCTGGGCGGTCTCTTGTGGACCAGTGTCCTGAAGTTGGCTCTCCCACCTCAGAGGAACAGCACTGACTCCTGGCTGCAGCACCAAGAGCCTTTCATCCACATGGCTCAGAATAAAAGGGAGAAAAAGTAGAAAGAAGGAAAGAAAGAAAGAAAGAAAGAAAGAAAGGAAGGAAGGAATAAGGGAGGGAGGGAGGGAGGGAGGAAAGGAGGGAGGGAGGGAAGGAAGGAAAGAAAGAAGATAAAATAAAATAAAGTAAGATAAAATAAAATAATTAAAATAAAAAATAATTATTAAGAAAAAAAATTTTTTAAGAAAAACAAAAAAAAACGGACGGATAGTACCCTAGGACAAATGGTGGAAGCAAAGCTATACAGACAAAATCTCACACAGAAGCATACACATACACACTCACAAAAAGAGGAAAAGGGGAAATAAACATAAATCTTGCTCTCAAAGTCCACCTCCTCAATTTGGGATGATTTGTTGTCTATTCATGTATTCCATAGATGAAGGGTACATCAAGTTGATTGTGGAGCTTTAATCCGCTGCTTCTGAGGCTGCTGGGAGAGATTTCCCTTTCTCCTCCTCGTTTGCACAGCTCCCGGGGCTCAGCTTTGGATTTGGCCCCGCCTCTGCGTGTAGGTCGCCGGAGGGCGTCTGTTCTTCGCTCAGACAGGATGGGGTTAAAGGAGCCGCTGATTCGGGGGCTCTGGCTCACTCAGGCTGGGGGGAGGGAGGGGTACAGAGTGTGGGGGCGCCTGCGGCGGCAGAGGCCAGCAAGACATTGCACCAGCCTGAGGCGCGCCGTGCGTTCTTCCGGGGAAGTTGTCCCTGGATTCCGGGACCCTGGCAGTGGCGGGCTGCATAGGCTCCCCGGAAGGGGGGTGTGGACAGTGACCTGTGCTCACACACAGGCTTCTTGGTGGCGGCAGCAGCAGCCTTAGCGTCTCATGCCCGTCTCTGGGGTCCGCGCTTTTAGCCGCGGCTCGTGCCCGTCTCTGGAGCTCCTTTAAGCAGCAGTCTTAATCTCCTCTCCTCGCGCACCAGGAAACAAAGAGGGAAGAAAAAGTCTCTTGCCTCTTCAGTAGGTCCAGACTTTTCCCCGGACTCCCTCCCGGCTAGCCGTGGTGCACTAACCCCCTGCAGGCTGTGTTCACACCGCCAACCCCAGTCCTCTCCCTGCGCTCCGACAGAAGCCTGAGCCTCAGCTCCCAGCCCTTCCCGCCCCGGCGGGTGAGCAGACAGGCCTCTCGGGCTGGTGAGTGCCGGTCGGCACCGATCCTCTACGTGGGAACCTTTCCACTTTGCCCTCCACACCCCTGTTGCTGCGCTCTCCTCCGCGGCTCCGAAGCTTTCCCCCTCTGCCACCCGTAGCCTCCGCCCACGAAGGGGCTTCCTAGTGTGTGGAAACCTTTCCTCCTTCATGGCACCCTTCCACTGGTGCAGGTCCCGTCCCTATTCTTTTGTCTCTGTTTATTCTTTTTTCTTTTGCCCTACCCAGGTACGTGGGGAGTTTCTTGCCTTTGGGGAGGTCTGAGGTCTTCTGCCAGCGTTCAGTAGGTGTTCTGTAGGAGTTGTTCCACGTGTAGATGTATTTCTGGTGTATCTGTGGGTAGGAAGGTATCTCTGCGTCTTACTGTTCCGCCATCTTCCCGATCCCCACTGATTTGCAGTTTAATTCTTGTTTACGTAATAGAAAGTGCTCTATAATAGGATAAAGAGTTATTTTTAACATTACTCTGTATATATTTGTATACCCTAAAACAATTCAGTCAACATGTATTTCTGAGTGCCACCACCAATGCATTCAGTACTCGATGTCTGAGGAGCTCCAGAGGTGAGCAAGAACCATTCTTAGGTTGTTTGTAACCTAGCAAACATAATGGAGGGATAAAAATAACTACAGCATAGCAGAGTGGGTGATAGGTTTCAGTAAAATAGTATCAAAGTTCAGGAGAGAGAAGAGACACTTCCAAAAAGGGGAAAAGAAAGCTTCAAGGAAGATGTGACTTCTGTAAAATGAAGCTTTTTGGGCTTCCCTGGTGGCGCAGTGGTGGGGAATCCGCCTGCCGTTGCAGGGGACGCGGGTCCGGGAGAATCCCACGTGCCACAGAGCGGCTGGGCCCGTGGGCCGTGGTCACTGGGCCTGCGCTTCCGGAGCCGCGGCAGGAAAGGCCACAGCAGTTGAGGGACCCGCATACCGCAAAAAAAAAAGAAAAAAAAGAATCTTTTAAGTACCAAAGTTTTTTGATCTTATCAGTAAAATGGTTTTAGTGGGTGTCTATCAATATATGTACATTTATATATTTATAAATTGTTTATATCAAATATGGCATAATATATGCTATAAAATATAAACAAAAATTAGAATAAATTTAAAAGAATGATACATGAAAAAGACTATCACATTGTTATGCATATTGTATTATATTTATCATAACTATTATTGAATGTAAAATGATATGAATATACTACAATAAAATGTTTTTCTCTCTTTAAAGTATAAATAATATGGCACATAGTGCTTTCTATCATTAATACTATTTCATAATGAGATGAAGAATCTGCTAGAGATAAATCAAATAATGTTTCTTTAAAAACTTATTAATCATGCAAGAAGCATTTGACATATTAAACTCAATTATATTTTATATATTAGGTATATAATTTAAGTATATAAATATAATGTTGATTATATTATTTAATAATACTTATAGTGAAAGCAAATGAATGTGCTTCATTATTATTGATGGTCCAATTTTTGCATTGTGTAATATAATATATTCATAGCCAGGGTCAAATGTCAGTTTGTATTTAACTCGGTGGTTGTTAAAGATGGAAAAGATGCCATAGATCCCTCACAAATATGTGTAGAACTAAATGGAAGAAGTACATCATTTTGTAGTTAATAAATGATGAACTCATCTTTTAGTTTTATCTGCCAGTGCTCAGAAGTATTGAATATTGACAGCCATAAAATGTTCTTAACCTTTGACGTAAATCTAATTTCATTTCAAACTAATAGGAAAGTATTGCATTTTACATTTTTAATCAGTTAGTTTAAAATCTGCTGAGTCTTTTCATGTGGAAGATTTTTAAACTGATTAGAAAATTCTGTTTTCCAGTACAAGTGGGCTGACATAAGAGTTTTTGTAGGTGGCACACTTTCAGTGATTTGAATCATAGAATGGTGGAAACATTTCCAAATGCATCTCTCCATAGCATGAGTTTTTTTCTGAAAGCAGTTGCTTTCTTATTCATCATTAAATGCCACATTGATCTCTAGGGGACTGATAGAGTACTTTCTATTATTATTATCCTCCACAAAGCACTTGAATATTACAGAAATGGTAAACACATTTAGAAGACTTTTCTTTTTGTAAGGAAAGTTACATAACTCATCTTTAAACTTGACAATTCTTTGAACACTGTGACATTTAATAACAAGTAAACATGTATAGGAAGATGTATTCTCATTATTTTCCTCACTTCTTTATAAAACATTATGATTTTTAAAGATCTGTTTCCTCACCTCAATCTCCAAAGTAGCCACTTTGATGATTACTTTTTTCCCTTTCTGTCTTAAACTTCTCCATCTCTGCTGCAGTAACTTGCTGTGAATAGTCAAAGTGAACGTATTGATATGTCAGGTATGATGCTATTTCTATAAGCTAATTCTTGATTCCTTTGTTTATTTTTACTACAAAGCAGCCATTTTATCAGAGATTATCATTAGATTTCCCCCCCTTAATTTTATCTTCTTTACAGTGGTCATTTGCGTGTGTGTGTGAGAGCCCTTTTTCTTTAGTGAATTTTTCCTTTAGTGGTTCAAAAAAAGTAATTCTTCAAATTTTTTGTTACCAAAATAGAATCTAATAAGTACCATAAGCTAAGCATGTTTAAAGCCTGCACTTGTATCCAACTATAGTGCAACAACCTCATACTAAATTGTTAGTTCTAGTAATAGTTTATTTAAAACTTTAACATTTCTCTACATCTACCAAAAAATTAATATCTACCAAAAAATTAATAACAAAGCAATGCATTTTGCCTTGTCTGTTATTACACATGAGCTCTTTTAGCCATATTTCTACTGTATAAATATCAATTATTACCTTAATCAAATGTAGACTTTTGACTTTTCCTATTACACATTTATTGCCAAATTGGTAAAATTTTGTCAGGCTCCAAATATACTCCTAATTTGCAACATTGCTAGAAATATCGCATAATATTGACATTTTGCTAACTCTGATGTCTTCAAGCCACCATGAGCTAATATCTCCAAGAAAAATAAGCACTTCAGCTGAAATTCTTTATTAATAATAATACATTCAAATCCACATTGCAGCAACTTTTTCTGAATAATATTGAAGGTTTTTGGCTGCCTTATTGGTAGATCAATTTTTAACTCCTAATACCAGCATCAAGCATGCATGTCCAGTGTCATTTATTGCTCCCCCTATGTTTTTCTTCACTCGTTTCATTGAATTTAAATTTATTTTTTAATTAGCAAAGAGAGATTTAGTTTAAACAAGATGATATAATACATAAATTCACTTCAGTCATATTTACATGATGTGCAAATGATGCAACATGCCGGATGTAAGCAAATATCCCTTGTCTGTACAGTGGGATTCCTACTCTGACCTCCATGTGGCTTGTGAGTGTTTGACGTGAGGAGCCATAATAATGGCACTGCCTAAATGAATATTAAAACTTAGCTTCTCTTTTATATTTCAGATTTTTTAAGTGTAAATAGAAATTCTAATGTTTCCTTCCAACAGTACAGTAGATTATTTTCCACATTTTCTTGTGTGTTAGAATACACTTTGGAGAATGTTACCTTAATTTACTTCATTTATATGAAATATTTCACCACTAATATTTGCTAATTTATTTATTAATTTATGCATTCATGTAATAAAGGGAAGAAGAAAAGGGGAGAATGAGAAGCTGGTGGTGAAGGCAGTATGAGCAAAATTAGGATGTTGAAAAAACTATATATATATTTTTTTTTTTTTTTTTCTTCCGGTACGCGAGCCTCTCACTGTTGTGGCGTCTCCCGTTGCGGAGCACAGGCTCCGGACACGCAGGCACAGCGGCCATGGCTCACGGGCCCAGCCGCTCCACGGCATGTGGGATCTTCCCGGACCGGGGCACGAACCCGTGTCCCCTGCATCGGCAGGCGGACTCTCAACCACTGCGCCACCAGGGAAGCCCTGGAAAAATATTTTTGTAAAATGAAATACACAGCAGTTTCTCATTATTCACTTTTGAGTTAGGCTATGACATGACTACAAATGCATTTTAGAAAGATTCGTATGAAGGGCCACTAAGGGTTGACTAGCAAGGTGAGAAAGTGGAGGGTACAGTGGTAAAAAGACTTTTATAGCTTTCTATGTGAGGAGTACCCAAAATAAGTTGTTGTCAGGAATATGGAAAGATACTTATACTTTATACTTATAGAATGATCTCTGGTATGTGTAATATATATATTATAAACAATCATATATGTACACCCATATATGGATAAGTAATTTAAAAGTAATAAAAGGATATTTATTTGATTCACTGTAATTCAAATGAAAATCAAAATGTTTTATTTTTTTGTAAAAAAAAAAACTTATCCAGATTAGTTTGAACAGTGCTTGCTTTCTTCTCATCATATAATTTGAGATATAGAACAAGGATCATTTCTGTGCCATGGCAAGTTGTCCTATTTCTTTCTAGGCTGGATGAGCTTCCCATATTTTATCATTTGCACTTTCAACGTGGTTACATGTCTTTGAGATTTCCTTTAATGAGAAGTTTTTGACGATGTCACTACCTCTGGGACAGCTTCATCCTTTTTATCACAGCCATTTTCTTCTTTTTCATTGATAAGTCACCTTCACTGTGTTCCTCTGGCTGCATATCTGGAGTTTCTCAAATGGTGGCAGCGTCAACATTCCCACAATCCTCTGTTTCTTATATTAACTCCATTTGTGTTTGATTGGAATCCTGCAAAGTTATTTGCACAATGTGGTAAATATTTCTGCCATACTGCATGCATATTATTTGCTATTCCTTCTTTCCTGATGCTCTCATGATTTTATGTGCATGCTTTATGTTATATTTCATCCAAAAATCAGCTAAGGAAATTGTGTGATCTTCAGTTTTTGTGTCAATAGCCCACCTGAAAAACAATCTAAGTTTATAGGTTTTACAAATTGAAATGATTTCTTGATTTATTGATTGGAACAATTAAGTTGTGTTTGGTGGTAAAAAGAAAATGTTCACATTTTCGTTCATGACCCTAAGAGAATCAGGATGATGTGGAGCATTATCTAGATTAGAAGTGCTTTAAAATTTAAATTATTTTGCCAATAGTGTCTCTCTACCACTGAGAAAAACAAGGGTATATAGGATTCAACCAGTCACAGTGCTAGAAAAATCCTTTGAAGCACATCATCCTTTAATGGTGGCATCAAAATCTACCAAGGATTGAGAGTTTTCTATATTGGATTAAAAATGAATTCCACACAGCCTTATTAATCATGAAATGAAATCAACAAGCTTCCATCTAGCTGTGGCAGTGGATTGAACTTGGCTTAGATGACCGAATTAAGTTCTAGGAAATGTTTGCATCTCAAGGGTGCCATGGGACTCCAGGTATGTCAGTTAGAAATGGTGGTAGGTTAGATTTACTCACATATACTCTAGACACATTTTCCTTTTGAGTGAGATGCTAGGAGACAATTCTCCATGGATTTCTTGCATTTCTATTGGTCTTGTGAACACAGAACCTGACCACCTTTGTTCTAGACTATCTTTAAGGATTTCTGTGTAGGGAACAATCTTGAAAGATAGAAATAATGTAACTAGAATAAGGGATTAGTTTATTTAGTGTCCAATATAATAAAGTCTCCCTCCAATGCAAAATTCAGGCAGACATAATAACACTTATAAAAGATTTGAGTTCCCTAAACTCAAAGATCCTCTCTTATAACTCAACCCACTGCATATGCAGGCATCACATGGCCTCTTTGAATCACCCTTTGAAATTCAGAAATTCAGGACAAGAACCAGTGTGAATGCTGACACTCTGGCTTCTGCAGTTCCCTTGAGTAATAATGTACTTTGTCTCTGACCCAAGAGACTTATAGCTTCCACCCTGAGCAACCATGGTTCTCGTAGCAGCAACCATGAAGCTATGGGAAGCAAACCTCTCTGCTTACAAATAAAGCAAAATTTCATACCCTTCTCAAGTTCTTGCCATGATAAACCTCAGTATATCTTTCTGATCACTCAAACAGATCTCAAAGCATAACTAGAGCAAGTTCAAAACTGTAGAAAGAAAATACTTCCTAGGTGTGCTGTGCCTCAATGGCAAACTACTAGAGATTCTTATATAGAGAGGCCAGATTTTCAGGGAAGTAGTATAGCAAAGTATTTGTAATCAAAGGTACCTGATTTCAGTAAAGTTGTTACTTCTATGGATGTTATTTAACCTTCCTACACATCATTTCCCTCATTTATAATAGGTGGGAAGTTATAGTAACTACCTCAGAGCTGTTATGAAGAGTATTTGAGGTAATGCATGAAAGGAACAAGCACAGTACAGGATATATGAGAAACACTCAACAAATATTTTATATTGCTTTAGAGTTACTTAGGATACCTCATTAAATAGTTCAAAATCTAGAACATAATCTTGTGGATCCTCACATCGTACACCCCATGGGATTGTGATTTGAATATTTTGGGGAGTAATCTATCCTATTCTGAGTTCTGTTCAACATCAACACTTGCAGTAAGATTCCTCTGTTATGTTACGAACCTTTCCCTAAAGAATTAAAGCATCTTTATACATGTATCTACAGGGATCTCTTATGAACAGATGGTAAATGTAGAAGGTTGCCTGGATGGTACAATTCATCCTCCAACCCACCATCAAATAGGTCTAATTTACAAACCTGATTATGTCAGTTTTCTGCTAAAACATTCTCCTTACAAAAGAGAGGCCAAACAACTTAGCATGCAGTATCTCACATTTTGCTCATTTCTCCTTTCCCCTTCTCATGTACCACACATCCAGTAAAATCAAGGCTTCTTCATAGTCTCTTTAATGCCTCCATTTTTACAGATATGATTCTGTGTCCAAAAAAGCCTCTTTCTGATTTATTCCTTGTAAAATCTTACTCATTCTTCAGGAATGAAATCAAACATCATTTCCTCAGTGAAGACATTCATGATTTCCCCAGGATAGTTAGTCACCCAGCCTACTATCATCTACAAGAGTTCTGTACACACTCTATTATGGCACTTATAACATAGAATGTAAAGATTTGCTTACATGAGTGTTTCCTTATTGTCTAACTCATGTTTGTGTTTCCATTGCTCAGGACAATGAAAGGCTTGTTATTTATCTTTTTGGTCTTTGAATGAAAGAATGAACAAAAGACTCTTTGTCTACCATGATATTATGGCTTAAATTCTTCTGTGAGAATTTAATTCCTTTGAATCTTAAGGATGTATATTCTTACAGAATCTTATATTAAAGTCCAAAACTGTCTGGCATGCACATCCTGCCAAACACAGTGCTGCCTCGGTCCCTTTGAAATGACCATTCTCTCTGCCTGGAACATTCCTCCCCTGGATGTTCACATGTCTTGATCCGTCATCTCCTTCAAGTTTTTGCTCAATTATCACTTTCTTTTTGAAGTTGGTAAACTTCTGATTTAAATAGAAACTCTTCCTTCTTTCCCTGTCTTATTTTCATCTATAGTAATCGTCCTTTAAAATACTGTGCAGTTGTTTATAATATCTATTGTCAGATTCCACTCACTGCAATGTAAACTATATGAGGTCAGGGATTATTTTTTTCTTTTCTTCAAGGAGCCTTCTCAATAACTGGAAGAACACTAGGCTTAAGGATTATTTGAAATAATTACTATAAGGGGCAAACTATGGATAAGAGTTTCTCATTGAGTTCTTTCTGAATTCAACATCTTATAAAACTGACTCAGAGAAAAGTTCAAGGATTTGATTTATGATATTGAAATGAACTTTAGAATGCCTCCAGTACAGATTTCATAGTTCCTCCCGGGACCTGGATAGACAGATAGATAGATAGATATAAATTTATATGCTTATATAATGTTTTTTTCTTCTCAATGATTATGTTAGTCAACTCCTTCTAAAATATAGTTTAATGTGTGAAAAAGCTATAGTTTTTTTAAAGCATCTTTGAAAGTCAAGAACTAAAATAAGCAACAGAAGGGCATGCTGAAAACAATCAATTGATTTGTGTGTTTTGGCTAAGCAGGGAAGAACAGAGGGTAGTGGGGGGAGAAAAGAAGAGGGCTGGTCTGTTTGTTACTCATCCTGTTGAGTCACTGGTTGCGTGTCTGAAAAATACAGATCTTTTGTGAGTAACTCAAGGTCTTTTGAACCAAAGGCTTAAGTAACCCTTGGAGGAAATGAGAGTTTATAATTGGTTTCTCATATATTATTTAATCTTATAACAGGAAAAATCCCATTGATACATGAATTCCCTCATATAGGATTTCAAACTAACAGATAAAGATTTTACACAGTAGTAGTATTTTTCTGGTTGATCTGTTTATTTAGTATTATACAATTTATTTCAGTAAGACTAAAAATCATTCAGGTACTTGCCCATTATTTGGTTGGTTGGTGGGTTTTTAATTACCTTCTTTTCTGAAATCTCCCAAAAAACTTCAAAGAGCCTAAATTTTTTAAAATAAATTGCTAATTTACCCCTGATAGAAAAGGTACACAGTTAAAAGGCACTCTGTCTTTTTTGTTTGTTTAAATTTATTTATTTTATTTTTGGCTGCATTGGATCTTTGTTGCTGCTCTCGGGCTTTCTCTAGTTGTGGCGAGGGGGATGCTACTCTTCCTTGCGGTGCATGGGCTTCAGTAGTTGTGGCTCGTGGGCTCAGTAGTTGTGGCTCATGGGTTCTAGAGCGCAGGCTCAGTAGCTGTGGTGCACGGGCTTAGTTCCTCCCTGGCATGTGGGATCTTCCCGGACCAGGGCTCAAACCCCTTTACCCCTTCATTGGCAGGCGATTCTTAACCACTGCAAAAGGCACTCTGTTTTTGGCTTTGTTTTTCCTGAATAGAATGTTTATGATGACAAATAGAGAATGAAGAGAAAAAAATCAAGGACAAATAAATTTCTTTTTCTCTTTTGCTTCCATAAAATATTCCTTTGCAAGTTTCATTGTTTATGTAGTTTGGAGAAGTAGTCAGGCCTTGAAGTCTTAAAATTATCAACCAGTATATGGGTCATGCCTAGTCAATCTGTCACAAAATGAAAGCTGGAAAATATTTTGCTGAGATTTAAATAGTCTTAAAGAGTCAAAGTTAATTACACTAATCCCTCTACTTCCTGAAGTTGTGATAACGAAAAAATTTATTCATACACTTAAATATATGAACTGAACATATGAAAGCAATCTAAATAGTGATGAATCTAGTAGAATAACATGAGGCAATCTTTTCTGGAACTAGAGAGAACATCATATTCACTTCCAGTATTCCCTTTTGCACATAAGGGAACCAAGATCACGAATGGATATGTTGACATTTCACTCCATTCTTGGAGAACTATATTTGTATACATGGTTTGATGGGGAAGAGAGCTGGAAGTCTGCTTACCACTTAATAACTCTCTTATTTATAATTTGTCCAAACCCCTCACTTTTCTTCTCTTTAAAATGAAGACAATGTTTTCCTCACAGGCTTTTAAAATTATTATTATATATATGGCATATGTATGACATCTATGACATTTCTTGGCTCGTAGAGGTATTCATATCCATAACCTTTCTCTTTATCGTCCACTCATCACCCCAAATTTGTTCTCTGGAGCTAAACAAGCTTCATTGCAATTCTTATTGTTTCATGAATTTGAAAAGGAATATTGGTATTTTCCTCAATTATTCAATGGTCCTATTATCTACTTTAAACATCACTAGTCCTGTCATTGTGTTTTAGGTGATATAATCTCAAGTGTTCTCCAAAATGTAGTTATTTTTTCCAAAGGCATGTCTGTAAATTTATGAAATGCAGTGTTCTGAACTCTATTCAAATACCTGCAAAGGAAGGCTGATTGGTTCCAAGGTGTATGTTACACTTACATAATAATGGTAAGAAGTGATATTTTATTCTCTACTAACTTTTATTTGTATTCTTTTATATTTGAGAACAAAATGAGTGTTAATAATTATATCAAAGATACTTTGGTTGGAACCCTAACTGCATAGCCACAAAGCCTACAATATATCCCATAATATCTATTACATTATTTTGGAAAATGCTGAGTTTGTTTAAGTCTCCTGGGTCTTTTTCATAAAATAAGTATACTAATACCCAGGTTGTATTGATTATGGTGTCTGGCACATGGAACACACATTAATTAATAGTGATATTAGCAGGGAATTATTGTGCCATAATTTTAGTTTTTCATCAACATTATAGAGTGTTTTAATAAGCCACATGTCTTTTAGCTAATTTACCTTTTTCCTGCTTGAAAGGAACTAATCTTGAAATTATAGTTTGGAAATACTCCCTCTCTTCTTTAGCCACAAGAATTTTAAGCTGTAAAGCCTTTTCCTTGAAGTTGAGGAAGCCCATATGTCTAATGTATGGAAAATATCTTTGCTCACACTCAGTGTTTTCTGCCTTGGCCATCACACACACATTTAAATGACATGGTCACTTTTCCCCAGATAGCATTAATGTTACTTAATCCTTGTTCTTTCAGATTTAAATCTAAAATAGCAGCTCTACTAGTCAATCCCTTTACCTTCTTGAGAGAGGAAAAAACCTCTAAGACAGAAAAAAAATATAATAAGTGCTCATCTTTTAGTAAAATAAAATTTATATTTGCTATATGAATTATCAAATTCTCATATCACAAATAGTTCTTTTCTGTGACTCAGTTTTGTAATCAAATAATATGCTAACGAATATAGTTGTGATAACGATCAATATTCGTATTTAGCAATCTTATAAGTGCTGTATCAGGTATTGTTTATTCTCACAAGTCGATATTTTTTGGTTTCCACCACTCCCAATAGCATCTTCTGCTCAAGCCATGTAGAACTTCTGCAGGTTTTCCCAACTGTACCCTGCTGTTTTAAACCACCTAGGCTTTCTATACTGTTTTTTCCATGCCTTTTCTCCCTGGCAAACTCCCAGTTATCATTAAATATCATCCTCAGATAGAGTTAATCACTCCTTCTATCATTAATGCACTTATAAAGAGGCATTTTAGTTGCTTGTTAGTATGTCTCTAACAAGACATACTTGTTATGAGCACCTCGAAGGCAGAGATAATTTATTTTCATCTTAGTATTGTGTGCATTGCACATAGTACAAAATTTGTTGAATAATGGAATACTGAATGAATGTACAAACTGAATGAATGAATGAGTGAACCTCTAAATATGGAATGGTTATTAAATCTGGAATACAACCAGCTATGGAGAATGCAATCTCTTTATTTCCCATCCATAAAAATAACTGAGGGTACAAATGGACCTCATTCAGGCATTGCACATTAGAAACCCATTTTTTTTAAAGTGAGTAAAATGCCAGTAATTAAAAATCTGGAGATTACACATTAAAAAAATCCAAATTCCTAACTTCCTTGGAAAATCATAAGATTTGGCAACACACTGTATGCATTCCTTTATGACAACTGTTGGCTCAAGTTAGATGGTAGCTGTCCCCTCTAGTCTGGCACATATAGTCCCTGTCTCTATATTCTTATATACAGATTCTCTCATTCACCACTAGTGCATGAATCTGACCCTGGGATTCGGTGAGTTTTATTAGCGTTTTTAAAAACTGGGGATTGTTCTAAATTGAACACCACTGTTCTCAGTAAAAAGGGATAGACATTTTAGAGAGGGGAGAAAGAAGGGAGAAATATATAAAGATGAAGCACATATAGTAGATAAAACTCTCATGTGAAAGATTTCCTCCCTATACCAGGAGGAAAGAAAACTTATCACCAGAGATGGGAAGCCAAGAGAAAGCTGTACAAATAGACAATGTTAAAATTACTTTTATCTTCCTTTAGTCTTCCCATATATTTTAGTTATTTTTCCACAATCGCTTTTCTTTTTTCAACCTAGTATATAATATATAAGCACTTGGGTCTATTGGCTTTTTGAGTATTTTCCTTTGGAAGCTTCCATATACGTGTAAAAATGTATATGCTTTTCTCCTGTTGATCTGTTGTATGTCCATTTAATTCCCAGGCCCAGGTGGAGACTCTAAGAAGGTAGAGTAAAATTTTGTCTCCCCTACATATGGGTACACCTCTAACAGCCTTTTCTTCATTTTGCAACAGAACACTGTATAAATTTGACATTGCAAAGGTCTGTCCTGTCTCGTCTTTAAATGTGCAGAGTAGTCTAGATACAGCAGAATCTAGCAGATGATCCACCAGGAGATGGTGGCAGATGTAGCAATAAGTGGTACATGGTGAGTGAAAATAGTGGAACCCAGAAGCTGCTAAGCAGATAAAAGATGGTGTGGCAGTAGTGGGTATATTCATGAGTGCCTGTGACACATATTCAGAAGCACACTTGAGGGTTAATTTATAGGTAGTTGATATCCTTTGTGAAAACGAGAGACAAAGTCCAGTTATGCTTATTTTGAAATAGTTTATATGACCCTGTTCTGACACTTGCATGATATATAATGAAATATAAAATATTGTGTTTTAATATTTGAAGAACTTCCTAACTCTACTCCTGAGAGCAGCAGAGATAACTTTGCATTTACCAAAACCCATGATCTATATTTCCTGCTACACAGCTAGAGGACATTTTTGAGCCTTCCTTTCACTAGGTATGGCCAATAAGATGTGGAAAGAAGTGTAGTGCACAATACCAGGCCTCGCATGTAAAAATATCCAGCATAATCCTTTAAACTCTGTCGTATGATTAGATAAGAAAAACCTTCAGTAGTCTTTGAGCCTTACGGATTGGGAGAGCCACATGACTAAAAGAACCTGGATCCCTGAAAGACAATATGGAAAGCTGCCCACCAACCAGAAACATCTGCATTAGGCTTGAGTGAAAAAGAAACTTCTACTGTGTTAAGCCATTGTTATCTAGGGGTTACCTATACTAGCAAATAAACCTAGCCAACCAAATAGTCTGAGGTTCTCTTTACATCTTTTCAGTTGATTACCTCTCTGAGTCAATGTAAAAAAGAAAAAAAAAAAACCCAAATTAACTGAAACCAGAAACCACAAACAGTCTTTGTGCACAAATAAGTAGCTATTTGATCTGTTCCACAACCATCGTTATTTCAGTCTTTGCATTGTCTACCTGAGAACTATCAAAAACACTGTCTGTCATATTCTCTTCCTTGTCTGGAAGAAACTAGACACGTTCAAACTTCCATGGCCATTACAGTAGTACTGTTAAAAAAAATCACTGCACACTCACAAATCTGTACTTCCCTTCCTAATATACGGTGTTGACCTCAAACGAAAACAGTTTTAAGCTACATCTACATGGGTGACCATGTGTGGCATAAAATAGATTTTCCAGCATGTGTTTATTTGGCAATGACTTAAAAGTACAACCAGATGTTTTTATGGAGAACAGCTCTTCTAGCCACAAATGTTTCCAATTTAAATACGTTTGTTTTGACTCTATTTTGCTGCAGATGGAAAACATCCATTTTCTTTTCTTTCTAGTGGGGATAGACAGTGAACGTTGGCAAATCTCATAGAGAATGATTACCAGTATAGACAAAACTTCAGTGAAAGCTTTCGTTTTCCATAAGGAGAATTTTTAAAAGACAATTTTGCATTTTAAATAGGAAGGCTCTTTTAAGACCATTTTCCCCCTCTAATTTGTACCATAAGTCTTAAACATCTGTATGTGTTTGATCCAAAGGGAACTACGTTACTTCTAAGTGATAAGTCAGATGGATCTATTCAGAATGACAGCATAGCTTCTGGGTGTGCCACCAGTAGCTACTGCATATAGATATTTCAGAATGTCTTATCAAAATGTGTGTTATGTAGAAACTTTTTATCAAATTTATTTGCAATTGGCAGGTTGAAAAGTAACAGGAATTTTAAATATCATATAAGAATAACAAAAGTTTTTCTTATTTTTGCAAGAACAGACTACTGTGTACGTGACAGAGTATAAAATTATCTTGGCAACGTTATAGTTTTCTGTTTCAAGAACCTCATTTTAAGTCATAAAATATAATATTTTCTTTAACCAAATTATTCTTAACATTTGCTCTTATAGTTTAACCTATGATATGTGAGGAGCTTGCTGAAAGACAAGAAGATGTTTTAAAATTGTATTCCCTGTCTTAGGTATTTAAATGAGTAAAAAAAAGTCCAAATATTGTTTTAAGTAGCAAAATTATAATTATATATCCATTGAAAGAGTGCAATCTCTATCATCCAGAATATACTTCCATAGACAAGCACTGTGATATACAAATGTTATTTTTAAAAATAAAGCCTTTTAAAAGGAGATTAAAATACTAAAATGAATATTGACTTCTATATTAGTCATTAGATCGATACAAAAACCATTGTTTCTTCCCCCACATCTTTCCACTTTCAAGTGTTTTCATTTAAGGTATCATTCTTTGTGGAAAGTATTCATATCTATGTTATATAGATTTTTCTTCCAGATAGCATTAATCTCTATTTGTTAGATATCTTTTGATTATTCTCTTCTGTCACTGACTCTCCAATGAAATTTCAGTTATTCAAATAAAGGTCATGTTCCTAAAAAAAATACTCTTCATCCCATGTTAATTACTAAAGTTTTTGCCACATGATCAATTGGCATAATTGTAAGATATTGGTCTCAAGAATGGCTACACGTTGGAGAAAATCTGGGGTTCTCCTAGAATTCAGTTAAGGAAAAGAACATTGAGATCTTGGCCCTGTTCCAAAACCTCTCCAGTGGCCCTACCAGTTTGATATCACTGGGGAAAAAATTCATTTTTCCAGATCACAAGGCTAGGCAAGGCCCAGAGAGTGTGGAGTAGTCATAGATTGTTTAAATGACCCATTGGAATTGGCTGTTGGCTGGGAAAAGTATGAATAAAAGGCAATTTTTAGCAGCAGAGTAAAATGTATGTTCAAAAATATTTTTGTGTTATCTGGAAAAGGAAAAGCAACACCCGCCCATTTATATTTTTCCTTAATAGTAGTATTCTGTTTTATTTGCAAATTAAGTGATAAATAGAAAATATGACGACTTTACTATTACCTCAATCTGACATAATATATATAATGGGAGTTTTAATGGGAGAATAAAAGAGAATATCTCTTTGTTTCACTCGAACTAAATAGATGATTTTATACTACATTTAATTAAGACATCCTACCTCTATTTTTCTGGAAAATTTACTATTTTAATGTTATAAAAACACTCTTGGTTAGGAACATTGTGTATTATTATTCCTTTTTATTTTTTAATACATTTATTTATTGATTTTTGGCTGCTTTGAGTCTTTGTTGCTGCGCGCGGGCTTTCTCTAGTTGCGGTGAGCGGGAGCTACTCTTCGTTTCGGTGCGCGGGCTTCTCACTGCGGTGGCTTCTCTTGTGGAGCATGGGCTCTAGGTGCACGGGCTTCAGTAGTTGTGGCTCGCAGGCTCTAGAGCGCAGGATGAGTAGCTGTGGCGCATGGGCTTAGTTGCTCCACAGCATGTTGGGATCATCCCAGACTAGGGCTCAAACCCACATCCCGTGCATTGGCAGGCAGATTCTTAACCACTGTACCACCAGGGAGCCCCTTATTCCTTCTTTTTAATCTTTTGATACTGCTGGAATATCTATCTTGGGTTCAAGCATAGTTTGTGTTTGTTTTATATTAAGATGATTTAATACCTTTGTCTATTTAAAAATATTGTTCAGAATATTCTTTGTCTAAAATTTCATATACATTAGCATATAAATTTTTATAATATCCTGGCTTATCTTTTTTCCAGTTTTATTGACATAACATTGTGTAAGGTATACAATGTGTTGATTTGATACACTGATATATTCCAAGATGATTACCGCTGGAGTAAGCTAAGACCTCCATCAGCTCACCTAATACTATTTCTTTCGTGTGGTGAGAAACTTAAGATTTACTGTCTTAGCAACTTTCAAGTATATAATACAGTTTAGTTATCTATAATCCACATGGTGTACATTAAATCCCCAGAACTTATTCATTTTATAACTGGAAGTTTGTACTCTTTGACCAACACCTCCCATTTCCCCCAATCTTCAGCCCCTGGTAACCACCATTCTACTTTCTGTTTCTACGCTTTCAACTTGTACAAGTTATAAGTGAGGTCATATCTCTTCTTTCTCTGTCTGACTTATTTCATTTAGCATAATACCCTCCAGGTTCATACGTGTTGTCCCAAATGATGCAATTTCCTTTTTTTTTGTGGCTGAATATTCCAGTATATATATATGTATCTTCTTTATCCATTCATTCATTAATGGACACTTAGATTCTTTCTATATGTTGGCTATTGTGACTAATGTGCAATGAACATGGGAGTGCATATATCTTTTCGTGATCTTGATTTCCTTTCTTTGGATATATATCCAGAAGCGGGATAGCTGAACTATATGGTAGTTTTATTTTTGCTTTTTTTTTTTTTTTTTTTTTTTTTTGCGGTACGCGGGCCTCTCACTGTTGTGGCCCCTCCCGTTGCAGAGCACAGGCTCCGGACGCGCAGGCTCAGCGGCCATGGCTCACGGGCCCAGCCGCTCCGCGGCATGTGGGATCTTCCCGGACCGGGGCACGAACCCGTGTCCCCTGCATTGGCAGGCGGACTCTCAACCACTGCGCCACCAGGGAAGCCCTTATTTTTGCTTTTTGAGAAACCTCCATGGGGCTTTCTATAGAAGCTGCACCTATTTACATTCCCAGTAACAGTCCACAGTGTTCCCTTTTCTCCATATTCTTGCCAACACTTAGGCCTTTTCTTTTTGGTGATAGGCATTCTAATGGGTGTGAGGTGATATCTCATTGTGGCTTTAATTTGCATTTTCCTGATGATTATTGGTATTGACCATGTTTTCATCTACTTATTAACTATTTGGTTGTCTTCTTTAGAAAAACATCTATTCAGTTCTTCTTCCCATTTTTAAATCACATTATTTTATTTTAGTTTTTGAGATTGAGTTGTATGAATTCTTCGGATATTTTGATATAACCCCTTATCAAATACAGGATTTGAAATATTTTTCCCATTCAGTAGGATGCCTTTTCACTTTATTTATTATTTCTTTTGCTGTCAGAGCTTTATAATTTGATGTAGTTCCACCTAATTGATTTTTGCTTGTTGCTTATGCATCATATCCAAAAAATGTTTGCCAAGACTAATGTTAAGGAGCTTTTTCCCTAAGTTTTCTTCAAGGAGTTTATGGTTTAAGTTTTTAGTTTTCAGTCTTTAATTCATTTGGAGTTAATTTTTGTGAGTAGTGTAAGATAGAGGTCTAATTTCATTGTCTTTAACGTGGTTATCAATTTTAATTTATTCAAGAGACTATCTTTTCACCATTGAATATTCTTGGTTCCCTTGTCAAATATTAGTTGATCATATATGCATGGATTTATTTCTGGGCTCTCAATTCTGTTCCACTGGTTTATGTCTCTGTTTTTAATTCCAGTATCCTGTTGTTTTGATTACTGTAACTTTGTAATATTGTTTAAAATAAGGAAGTGTGATGCCTCCAGTTTTATTCTTTATATTTCTGTGAAATGTGCCATTAGAATTTGACAGGAATTGCATTGAACCTGTAGATGACTTTGGATAGCATGGACCTTTTAACAATATCAGTTCTTCTAATACATGAACACAGGATATGTTACCATTTGTGTCTTCTTCAGTTTCTTTCATCAAAGTATTGTAGTTTTAGGTGTACAGATAATTCACCTACTTGGTTAAATCATCCTAAGTATTTTTTTAAACTACTGTGAATGAGATTTTTTTCATTTTTTTTCAAATAGTTCATCATTAGTGTATAGAAATGCAGCTGATTTCTGTATGTCAATTATTCATCCTATAACTACTGAATTTATTGATTAGTTCTAACAGGGTTTTTTTGTGGCATGTTTAGGATATTCTATATAAAAGATCAAAAGATTTTTCTAGTTCCTTTAGGTGCAAAGTTAGCTTGTTTATTTGAGATCTTTACTTTGTATTAATGTATATATTTGTTGCTATAAACTTCTAGGGGAACTGCTTTTTCAGCATTCCACAGCTTTTAGCGTTTCCATTTTCATTTGTTTAAAGATTTTTAAAATTTCCGTTTGAGTTCTTCTTTGACCCATTGGTTGATCAGGAGTGTGTTGTTTAATGTCTACATATTTGTGAATTTTTCAGCTTTCCTTCTGTTATTGATTTCTAGTTTCATACCACTGTGGTTGGATAAGATACTTGGTGTGATTTCAATCTTCTTAAATGTGCTAAGACCTGTTTTATGACTTCTCATATGATCTATCCTAGAGAATGTTCCATGTGGACTTGAGAAGAATGTGTATTCTGTTGCTGCTGGATGGACTGTTCTATTTATATCTGTTAGGTCCATTTGGCCTAAAGTATCGTTCAAGTCCAAAGTCTCTTTGTTGATTGATCATCTGTCTGGTTGATCTACCCATTGTTGAAAGTGGAGTACTGAAGTCCCCTATTATTATTGTATTGTCAATATCTCCCTTCAGATCTGTTACTATTTTCTTAATAAATTTAGGTGCTCTGATGTTGGGTGCATATATACTTATGATTATTATATCTTCTTGATAAATTGATCATTATATAATAACCGTTGTCTCTTGTTAACTATTTTTGGTTTAGAGTCTATTTTGTCTAATGTAAGTATAGCTCCCCCTGCACTGTTTTTGTTTCCATTGCATGGAATATCTTTTTCTATTGCCTCATTTTGAGGCTATGTGTGTCTTTAGGCTGAAGTAAGTCTCCTGTCGGTAGAATATAGTTGGGTCTTTTTTTTTTTTTTTTATTCATCCAGGCACTCTATACCTTTGATTGGAGAATCCAATCCATTTACATTTAGAGTAATTATTTATATTTAAAGATTTACTAATTCTATCTTATTGTTTTCCGATTGTTTTATACTTTCTTCCTCTTGTGTGCCTTCCTTTGTGAAGTGATAATTTTCTGTAATGACATGATTTGATTCCCTTCTCTTTATCTTTTGTGAATCTCCTATAGATTTTAGTTTGGTGATTATCATGAGGCTTACAAAAAGCATTTTATAGATACAACGGTCTATTTTACATGAATAACAACTTAACTTCGGTCACACAAAAGCTCTACCCCTTTACACCCATCCCGCAGGCAGACTTTCAACCACTGCGCCACCAGGGAAGCCCCCCTTTTACGTTTGATGTCACAATTTACCTCTTTTTATATTGTGTGTTTATTAACAAATTATTTTAGCTATAATTATTTTAATAGTCTTGGGACTTATAGTCTCCTGTAAATTAAATTTTTCTTAGAATGTTCGCTTTACTGTATTTCATGTGCACTTAAGAATAAATTGGGATAGATTATAGGGTTTCTGAATCTATTTATGTAACTCTCACTTATTCTGAAAACTGTATTTGTGCCCTTCTAAATCAGAAATTCAAGAAGATCTAGTTGATACTTTATACTTTAAAATGTAGTCAGAGTGTAGGTAAATGGTACTTTAATGATTATCTGCATTACAATAATCTCCAAAGAACACAGATGTTGAAAGCCAATCTTCCATGCTCCATGAAAATGAAAATAACTTCATTTTAGGAATTTCCAATAAGAGTAAATTCATGACATCATTTTCCTTTATACTAAGTTTAGAAAGCTGTGTTGAAATATATGGTACCAAAAGACTCCAATGATGAATTTGTAAACAATAGTTTCCTTTCATAAATGACCTCATGTACCTATGGGAAACTGCTAGGTTCTACATCTGGTATATGGTGAGTAAGACTGAGCAAACAATTTAGAAGATCTTGATTCAATAAAATTGAGTAACCTTAAGGAAGTTAAAACTTCCTATAGTAACTCAATGTTAGTCCACAAATAGCATGGTCCTGTAAAGTCAAAGCACTTGTTTTTAAAATTCATTTAATAAATCTTTAACACAGTACATTGAAATCTATGGAAAATTAAAGTCCCTATTACTTTCAGCACAAAGAATTACTTAAAATTCAATGTATCAGGAGCCATGAACCAAAACATATAAAGTGGTTCCTAAAATAAATGAAGTCCAAACAAAAACTCAAAAGGATAATTGAGTAGATAAACAATAGACTCTTACTTTATGACTTATCTATACCTAAATCTGGGCAAATTAAACTTTGGACAAAATAAGGATAAAATTAGTAAGACAATCAGCCATTTAGTAGTAATCTTGGCATATTCATCATATATTCTCTTGTATCCTCTACCTCTAAATGGAAACCACAGGAGCTTATATCCTTGAAATTCATATTTGGTCTAGGCTCTTTTTTGCCTTTATCTAACAGTTCTCCTTTCTTATCTACCAACACTTTAGCCTCTTACCTACTTCCAGAAACAAGAATAATAGCCATTTAAAAATATATTCTCAAGTTAATGTACATGACATCCTATTTTTGTTTCGTTTTTACATTGGTAAGAATTAGCCAGCCATAAACCTGTATCAACTGATAGGGAATATGATAATTACTAGAATTTTAAGGCAAATAGATAGCTAGATGATAATATATAATTATATATTGATTTAATATGAAAATCATAAAATCTTGACATTAGGCCTGGAGGTTAATTAGAAGTTAATGCAGGCAGTATTCTCTCTATATGCAAATAATCCAGGTGACTCAGGACTCCAAGAGTGAGTTATCTAGGAAACAAGGTGTCTGATCTTTTATAACAGCCTCAAAAGTCAATAGTATTAATTCTGTCATACTCTATTGGCTAAAGCAGTCATAGCCCATTCAAGATTCAATTTCTTTATGGAAGAAATGTCAAAGAATTTGCTCTCATCTTTTAAACTTACGCCAGTGTGCCTCTTATCGTAAATTATTTATATACCTCCCATAAGCAAATGCACTAATTTCCTTCCAAGATCTTCCAAAAATTTTATCCAATGGCCATATAAGATCAAGACCATGGTCATGAATGCCATCATTTAAATCAGATCCAAATACAGATGAAGTTCCTAAGTTGTAATTCTTTAGTTACAGTTCATCTTGATCAGCCCCTGCCTCCTATCATTACTACCACATCCAATATTCTTTGGTGAGACAGCATAGGTGTATTAGCCAGGGTTCTCCTAGAAACAGAACCAACAGGAGATCTATGTATATCGACTTTGTAATTGGCTCATACAGTTATGGAAGCTGAGGAGTCCCACAGTCTGCCACCTGTAAACTAGAGAACCAGAAAAGCCAGTGGTGGACAGGCATACCTCTTTTTATTGCACTTCGCTTTACTGTGCTTTGCAAGTATTACGTTTTTTATAAGTTAAAGGTTGTGGCAACCCTTCATCAAGCAAGTCTATTGGCGCCATTTTTCCAACAGCATTATTTTTAAATTAAGGTATATTCATGATTTTTTAGACATAATGCTTTTGCACACTTAATAGACTATAGTATGGTGGAAAGTAACTTTTATATGTACTGGGAAACCAGAAAATCTCTGTGACTTGCTTTGTTGCCACATTCGCTTTATTGCAGTGGTCTGGAATCAAACCTGCAATATTTCTGAGGTATGCCTGTAATCCAGTACAAGTCTGAATGTCAGAGAATTGTGGCGCCAATGGTGGAAAGTCCTGGTCTGAGGCCAAAAGCCCAAGAACCAGGAGTATGGATGTCCAAAGCTAGGGGGAGATGGATATCTCAGCTAAAATCCTTCCTCCATCTTTTTGTTCTATGCAGACCCTCAACAGATTAGATCATCCCCAAGGGCTTTGGTGAAGGCACTTTCTTTACTCAGTCTACTAATTTGGATGGTAATGTCTTCCAGAGACACCCTCACAGACACACTCAAAAATAATGTTTTACTAGCTATGTGGGCATCCCTAAGCTGACACATAAAACTAACCATAATAAAATCACCTCAACAGACATTATTTTCAAAACTAAATCTTAAAGTATATCTTAAAAGATCATCACAAGAAAAAAAAATATAACTATGTTTGATGATAAATGTTAACTAGACTTATTGTGTTGATCATTTTGTAATATATACATATCAAATCATTATTTTTTACATTTGAAACTAATATAATGTTATACATAAATTATATCTCAAAAAATAGAGGAAAAGAGAAGGTACACAACAGTTATTTGTCCATAGCAGTTTTATAAACCAGGCACACCCACAAGCCAGTTACTTAATTAGGGCTTAGTCTTCTTTCCTGAAAATAATTTTCTGCAGCATGTGGCTCTACTTTGTTCATGTTCACATTTGAGTTTATTGCTCACAGTAGTGTAAGCATATAAAGAACACTTTTTCTTCTGTATCGTATTTATCCCCTTCAGTGCAGACTGGTATAATTCCTTTAAAAACATTATCTCTATAATGCATAATTTGTAATTCAATTCCTTAGACAAAAGTCATCACTACAAATATCTTCCACTTAAGCCTTTCACTACTTTAGGTTCCACAACTTTGAGACTGCTGTATGAAAAGCCCTAAAGGGTCTTACAACTCTTACTATCTAACAGTATCTGCAAGGCCTAAGCATAAGATCCTTGGAAAGCCTTATGTCTTTCTGAAACATCTATGAGAAAGCACTTTAAATCCCTCTGAGACCTCAACAAAGAATTTTTCTCTCAAACTTTGCCTTCATTTACACCCTGAGGCCATGTTTTTTTGGCAGCATTCTAGATTTGATCTTTTTCTTGAGGTCTTTCTTACTTTGAGATCCTTTTGCAGGCTAGAAAGACTGTCAAAGAGAAAAATTCATTTTTCTAGAGCTTCCAGTAACATTTCCCTCAGTTTCTTTCAATCTTTCATAGAGAAGCTCTTCAAGGACTGGCAGGCTTTCATATATTTGGTCCCCAAACCAGAATGTCATAGATTTTTTTATGAAACTCCCCAGATTTTTGGTTCCACTCCCAAATTATGTTCTGGTTTTCTACTTTTTAAAATAACAAGTCACCAAATCTTAATAGCAAAACACAATCATTTTATTTTGCTTATGGTATTATGGGTCAAGATTTAAAACAGAGCAGGGTGAGGATAGCTTGCCTCTGAATCACAATATTTCAAATCTCAGCTGAAAAGGCCAGAACAACCGGGAGTAACTCAAATGATGAGATTGGAATGATCTGGAGGCTTCTTCACTCGTATATCTGGCACCTGGGCTGAAAGGACTCAATGCATAGGCTGAGCTGAAATTATGGAACGAAACAGCTACACAGCCTTCTTCATTTGGTTTGGCTTACTCATTTCATGGAATTTTTAGTGTAGTTAGACTTCTTATATGATGACATGTTTCTAAGAGTGGGTGTTCCAGCAAAAGGTGAAAACCATTTAGTCTTTTATTACCTAACTTGGAAAGTCACATAGAGTTAACTTCTGTTATATTCTTGTGGATGAAGTAGTCACAAGCATAGACAGACACACAAGGAAAAGTTAGAATCCACCTCTCCGTGGGGGAAATATCAAAAAATGTGGGACCATGTTCTAACACTGCCATAATAATATATAAATAATAAGCAAATAATAATGACTTTTATGTTTGTGATATGGAATAAATATTTTAAAGGATCTATATATTTATTCTGTATTTATTTGCTTCATATATTTATTTTTTAAAAACTCCAATATAGATTTCTTGTATAAATATCCATTTTAAGATGGGTATTTATTTAGTATATATTTGGTTTGAATGGGTTATGAAATACATTTTCTAGTACTAAATTGATCAAAATGTGAATATCTAGAGTAAAGCAACTGAAATATAATTATATAGGTTATAAGTTGTATAGACTGGCAAATTTATCAGAAAGCAAATTAACTTAAAAATTCAAACGATTGCAAAACATATAGCCTTTTATTTTTATTAATTTTTCTAATTAATTGAAATATATTTTCTTTCCTCACACTCTCTAACTTATTCAACCATTTCAGTTCTTTTATATTATATCGACAATTGAAAAAATCAGAAATTTAAAATATAAATTTTGGACGAAAGTACCTGGGTGTTTCACACCTATCTAATTGAAATATCTTATTGAGTCATTGGAGAACTAGAATTTCAAGGCCAAATACCAAAGAAGAGAAAGTAAGAATAAGTTAAGAATTTTTCCCCTCTCCTTAAGGCAAATTTTTATTCTGAAAGGTAAAAGTGAGAAGCTGAGTAGCTAAGCAGTTCTTTCAGTAGAATTAGGAACATCTAAAGAAGAGGATACTAATAAATCCAACAGGTTTTCAGATAGGACTCTTGAACCACATCACAGGAGTCAGATTTCACAAGGACTAAAGCCCAGATTTGAACAATTTTGCTAAATAGAAGATATCATCACAAAACAGGAAACATAAAAAATGAACTCACTTTGCAAAATTAAAAATTGAAAAAATGAAATAACTGAATCTAAGAAATTAATAGATGAGATTATATAAGGTGGAAGAGAGACTTAGCAAACTGGAAGATAAAATAGAAGAATATATCCATCCTACAGTTATAATCGGATGTGAGCATGGAAATTACATGCAAAAAAAAAACATATGGAAGGGAGTTTTTTAAAAGAATAATATATGTGTAATTGGTTTTACAAAGGAGGAGAAAGGATAGAATTGGGAAGAAACAGCATTTGAAGAGATAAATGGCCAAGAATTTTCCAAAGAAGAAAAAAGATAACAAGCCACAGACTGAAACTGTACTACATCAACCCAAGTAAGATAAATAATGAAGAAAATCACATCTGCTTTCATTACATACAATTCATATGCATTAGCTTAAAATGAAATACATAAATTTGAGGCAATCAGAAAAAAATACATATTAGCATCAAAGAAGGAACAAAAAGTCTAATCAGTAACTTCTCAATAAGAATAATGGACACTACAGTAAAATGGAATTATTGTATTTTCAAAATACACTTCTAAACTAAAAATATATATCCATGAAACTTCTGAAAGGAAATACAGGAGAATAACTTCATGAACTTTTAGGCAGGCAATTTTCTTTTACAGGTTAAAAAAATTCAACAATGAAAAAATTTAAATGAACTTCATCAAATTACAAATTTCTATTCATCAAAAGATACCATTAAGAAGTGAATGGACAAGCTATAGGTCATTAGAAAATGTTCATTGTACATACATCTTTCAAAGGACTTTTAAGGATAATACATCAAAAATGCTTCTACTAGTAATAAAAAAAGAAAGACAAGCAACACAACTAGAAATGGATAGAAGTCTTGAACAGACAGTTTGCAAAAGATTTTTGATTGGCCAAAAATTCATAATAGTATGCTAACAAAATTTGGCATCAGGTAAATGCAAATTAAAACCACAATGAGGGCTTCCCTGGTGGCGCAGTGGTTGAGAGTCCGCCTGCCAATGCAGGGGACGCGGGTTCGTGCCCCGGTCCGGGAAGACCCCACATGCCGCGGAGCGGCTGGGCCCGTGAGCCATGGCCGCTGAGCCTGCGCGTCCGAAGCCTGTGCTCCGCAACAGTGAGAGGCCCGCATACCCCCCCCCCAAATAAAAAAGCACAATGAGATTTCATTTAACACATTTGAAAGCCAAACAAAACAAAACAAAACCTGGCATTAACAAATGTTGGAAGATGTAAAGCAGCTGGAGTATGCATACATTGTGTGGGAGTAAAATATGATACAACACCTTTGAAAACCTGATATGGAGTGTCCTATAAAGTTAAACACACATTTATCAATGACCCAACAATCCTTTCCTAGGTATTTACCCCAAACAATATGTCCACACAAAGACCTGCACAAAAATATACATAATGGTCTTATTCAAAAATAATGGTCTTATTCAAAAATATACATAATGGTCTTATTCAAAAATATACATAATGGTCTTATTCTGTCCATAAACTGGACAGAATCCAAATGTCCATTAGCAGATAATGGATAAATTGTGATATACTCATATAGTGGAATAAGATTATATGATAAAAAGGAATAAACTACTCATATATGCAATAACATGGATGCATTTCAATAACAATACATTGAAAGAAAGAAGGCAAATGCAAAAGAATATATTCTATATTATTCCACTTATATGAAGTCCAAGAACAGGTGAAATTAATCTAAGGAGACAGTAATAAGAAATTTGTTGTATCCAGGGGTGGAAGTGGGAGGTTATAAGGAGTTACTAGGAAAGGACACAAAGGAATATAAAGTTGGGTATATAATGTTATTAAAACTCAAGGAACTTAACACTGAAGATATAGACATTTTATTATGTATATATTTACCTTAATGAATAAACAAAAAAGATAATAAAGATGTTGAATAAGAAATTAATCCACCCCCCCACCTCCAACAAAATAATTCTAATTTACACACACTCACACAAAAATAAAACTAACACTTAATAACTTGGTTTAAGACTACAGTGTGTTGATACCAAAACCAGAGAAAGTAAGAAAGGCAAGTTCCAAGCCAAACTCTCTCACAAATATAGATTTTAAAATTCTAAATGAAACATTGGCAATTCAAATTCATGGTGTGTGAGTGCATACATGTGCACATGTATGCATGTAAAATCACAACCAAGTTGGATTTATCCTAGGAATGCAAATTTCTTTTAAAAGCTTATTAATACAATTTACTATATTACAAGGATACGAAAATAAAACTAGTATTTTAGGTGCAGGAAAGGAATTTGATAATATTCATCATTACATAATAATCTTTGTAAAACAGGGAAATAAAGGAACTTCCTTACAAAACTCTACAGCAAACATACACTTAATGATAAAATTAAGTTAATCAATTCCTTGATAATTTATTAACAATGAAACATTTCTCTTTGAGTTTGGGAATGCGGCAGTAGTATATAATGTCATTACTTCTATTTAACATTTTTCTTGAGGTTATTTCTAGCCAATGCAATACAACAAGTGAAAGAAATAATGGACAAGAAGAAATTTAATTGTCATTATTTCAGATGACGTGAATTTGCATGACATAAACAATCTGTACTTAATTATTAAAATAAATAAGTAAATTTAACAAGTTCACATGATAGAAATATTAATTGTATTTCCATAAACCAGCACAATCAGAGGCTGAAAATTTTTTAAAGTCCTATTAACTATAACGTCAAAGAACATAGGATACCTAGGAATGAATCTAACCAATGTTTTGTAAGAGTCCATAGAGAAAACAGCAAATCACAGGGATATTTTAGATTCTAAACTTAATGTTGAATTGCAAAAAGCCAAAAATAAAGAAGAAAATATTGAAGGAAAAAATTGGAAGATTTAGTCTACACCTAATATTATTATAAAGCCATAATAAGTAAGATTCTGTTATCTTGTTATAGTATTAGATAGCTAAGGCAACACAGTATTATATTGACTAGAACCCAGAAATAGATGCAAATAAAACAAAAGTAGACAAAAGAACAGTAGGGGAAAGGATAATCTTTTCAATAAACAACCTAAATATTTACTAATTAATAGAAAAGATTTAAAAATTATATGTATTCACGTAATGAAATATTATACATCATAGTTCTCAAAGGGTGGTTGGGGAAACCCTAATGGTCCCTGAGCCCCTTGCAGGTGGTCTACAAAGGCAAAACTGTTTTCATAATAATGCTAAGATGTTATTTGCCATTTTCACTCCTGTTCTCTCACAAGCATTCAGAGTCTGATTCCACTTATATGAAGTCTCAAAACAGGTAAAATTAATATAAAGTAGCATAAATATTTGTTGTATCTTGGGGTGGAAGTTGGAGAGGTATGAGGGTGATGGATTAGTACAGTTTCAATTCCACATTCTAACTTACCTTTAAGAAATTATCACTTGTAGAGATTTTCTGTACTGTCAAAGTTAAATATATGCACAATTAACTGAAAAAAGATATTTAAACAGCTTTTCTTTTCCAACTACAGATTTGCATGAAATTACATGTCCTTCAAAATATTCAACTGAACAACATGTAGCAAAAAATGCAGAGACTGATATAAAAATCCAACGTTCTTCTATTAATACACATATTAAAGAGATTTGAAAAATGTAAATAATGACACTTCTTACATTTTGTTTGGGAAAATATAGTTATTTTACATAAAATTCAACATTTATGTTACATTTAATTATTTTATTATTGCTATATTAAATTAATAAATATTTTATATTTTTTTAATTTTAACACATTGATGGATATATGTGTTTATTTTGTTATAATCTGCTCTGTACACTTATGACATGTACACTTTTATGTATGTATATTGTATTTTAATAAAGTTTATTAAAGTATAAAAATATTTAATTGGCAGTGATGATTTTATGTGCTAGGGGAGGATTTTCTAGGTCTTTTTCCAGTAAAATATCATCCATTTTAAAATTATCTATTTTTAAATTCTTAATTACCAGTCTCGGGAAATGAAGAGAATCTTTACTTTTTTTTTTTTTTTTTTTGTTGCGGTACGCGGGCCTGTCACTGTTGTGGCCTCTCCCGTTGCGGAGCACAGGCTCCGCGTCTCCAGACGCGCAGGCTCAGCAGCTCCGCGACATGTGGGATCCTCCCGGACCGGGACATGAACCCGTGTCCCCTGCATCAGCAGGTGGACTCTCAACCACCGCGCCACCAGGGAAGCCCGAGAATCTTTACTTTTAAGTTTAGAAACATCAACTTTATTTTCTCTTCATTACTCCTCTTTTCCATATTTAATCAGAGGTGGAGATTTTAAAAGTACTACTAAAGCTCTCATGATTTTTAATGAGGTAATTATTTGGCTGTCCTTTAACTATTCTGTTATCTGAGTTAATAAAATAAGGCAATCAAAAGGTTTTGTTTTGTTTTTTGAAATTCAGTTTCAGACTGGTTGGACAAAACTCACTCAAGATGATTACCAGCAGTGAAGATATTTCAACACAAAGATTACCAAAGGAACAGAAAAATATCTTCCTTGTTTTTCAGGTCCTAGTCCAAAGATGTCAAGGAGAAGGAGCTGAGGTTTTGGAGAAAAAAGAAAGATGAAGCGTTACAGGGAATGGAGAACAAATATTTGTTATCTCCTACTATGTACAGGAACTGTTGATTTTTACATTAATGCTGTCAATAACACTGTGAAATAGGTGATTTTTTTTCCTGTTAGAATTTAACATCAAAGAGGCTTTCATGGGGCTTCCCTGGTGGTGCAGTGGTTGAAAGTCCGCCTGCCAATGCAGGGGACACAGGTTCATGCCCCGGTCTGGGAAGATCCCACGTGCCGCGGAGCGGCTGGGCCCGTGAGCCATGGCCGCTGAGCCTGCGCGTCCGGAGCCTGTGCTCTGCAACGGGAGAGGCCACAACAGTGAGAGGCCCACGTACCGCAAAAAAACAAAGAGGCTTTCATATAACAATCAATGATATAATCAGAGGGCAAATACAAGTCTGTCTGTTGCCAAGTTTGGTGGCCTTCTAATTCATCATAAATGCATCACAGTCACCGGAAGTGATTTAAAGATGGTAAATCTCTAATCATAGCAGAGTTGTTATTCGTAGTCACTAGAATTACAGACTTAGAGAAGTAGAAACCAGCCTGACTCTGCTTAAAGAAAACAATATTCAATAAGTCAGCCCATTCTGGGGATCTTTGGTGTCCCTAAAATGATCCATAGACTAAAACATGCAAAAACTCATATTCAAGAAGACATTTCCTTAGCCAAAATCCTGTCTAATTCCATATAATCACGTTTCAGCAAATTTATCCTTTGGATGAACTAATTCTCTCTGGATGTAAATGACTCTTCACTTGAATCTCCTGATTTAGACACACTTATAAAGGTCATATAACATATTTCATTTTTAATTTGTAGGAACTTAAACAGTCAGATTAAAGAACTAGAGGTAGAAAATAAAAATAGGAAAGCAAGCTTTTCTTTTTTCTTTCTTTTTTTTTCAAACTTTCAACTTTTTCTCTCAGGATCCAGTATTAACTTTCACTTAACAGCAATCTCAAAAGTATGCCTCTTAGTTCCCTAGAGAAAATGGTAAACCAGTAAAAACAGAGACAGTACAGTCATTTTTGGCATGAGAGCATAACTTATTTGAACAAATCAGGAAGCGTCAATAAAATGTAGTGACACAATATAAATGGAAATATGATATACTGTAGGATTATAGATTAAAGAGGGTCTCTTCTCCTAATATACATGTCAATCTAGCAATATGATGGTCTAGCTCTCTGGTGTCTATCAGGCCATGGGGTCATCATGGGAAGATATAGTCCAGATTATGCAGAGATCCACAAATGGAACACTGCAAAAAGATAGAGGGATTTATGTCTTTATGCATTTCAAGAGATAATGTTTCAACTGGATAATTATAGTGTTTAACTTTGTGGAATGTCACAGAGTCCAGATTTTAAAAATACCGTAGTTGAAGCAGCCATTTATTAAAAATAGTTAATTCATTGATTTAGAAAAATATAAAAACGGAAATCAAAAAGAAAGAAAACACCAGATACTGTACTCCATTTCACAGAATTTCAAGTAAGAGGAGAATAATAAAGTCATCTGAGATAATATCTATGTGGTAGGTAAACCCTCAAACCAATTAATTTCTATCAAAATGATTATTAATAGTTTACATTATGTTAAATTTGCTCCCCATGTCAAATTTTTAAATGTGAAAACATTTATTAATTTTATCTTTAGAAAGTAGTGTATTTAAATATATAGGTTGATAAATTATGTTTAGCAGACTCCAATTTCACTTTATTTTTAATATTACAGTATCACCACCTGTGAGACAAATAATATACTATTATTAAAATATCCGTAATCAGGGCTTCCCTGGTGGCGCAGTGGTTGAGAGTCCACCTGCCGATGCAGGGGACCACGGGTTCATGCCCCGGTCTGGGAAGATCCCACATGCCGCGGAGCGGCTAGGTCTGTGAGCCATGGCCGCTGAGCCTGCGCGTCCGGAGCCTGTGCTCCGCAACAGGAGAGGCCACAATAGTGAGAGGCCCGTGTACCGCAAAAAAAAAAAAAAATCCGTAATCAAAGAAAGAAAAACTAATAAGTATAAAGATTATTCCATTTATCATACGATGTTTTTTAAATCTAAGCCTTAAAACACTTCAATTATGTATTTTTACCAAGGTGATGTATAGTACATATATTTGTTCAATTCAAAATGCCCACCCCTGTTAAGGGCACACCACCTACCTCACTACTGAACCAAGAACTTAAGGAAAGTAAGATGAATATGATACCATCCCTACCCAAAGGGAATTACAGTTTCATGGGGAAATGAAGAGACAAAAATAATTTAAATCTACTATACTAATTTAGGTGAGGAAGATGTATTTAATTAAGTCTAAATAAAAATCAGAAAACTCCTCCCTGAGGAAGTAATACACGTCTAAATGCATTATATGTTCTAACCAAACTAGAAATGAAAGGAAGTCCCTTCCAGGGAGAGGAAACAGTATCAACAAAGGAGCAGAAGTATGAAATGATATAGTACCTTCTCTCCTCTATCTCCTCCCTCTGTGTGTGTGTATGTACGTATGTGTGTGTGTGTGTGTTTATGTGTATAAAAAAGAGAAAATCAGTTCAAACAATGAGTGAAGTGTGAAGGAGTTCATGACAGATGATGAGCCTTGAATAGCAGATCACGATGACCTTGTTAAGTGATGATTTTTTTAAAGGGATGATATAATCAGATTTGTGTTTTAGACTCATTGATTTGAATGTGTTGCAAAGTTTGGGGGGGTAAAATCCGTGCATGAATCACATGGGACTCTGTTGCAGTTACTCAGGTGATAAGTGGTAAGGATCCAAGTTAAATCAATATAAATACAAATGGAACAAAAGGGGACCACTTTTTTTTTTACATCTTTATTGGAGTATAATTGCTTTACAATGGTGTGTTAGTTTCTGCTTTATAACAAAGTGAATCAGCTATACATATACATATATCTCCATATCTCCTCCCTCTTGCGTGTCCCTCCCACCCTCCCTATCTCACCCCTCTAGGTGGTCACAAAGCACCGAGCTAATCTCCCTGTGCCATGCAGCTGCTTCCCACTAGCTACCTATTTTACGTTTGGTAGTGTATATATGTCCATGCCACTCTCTCACTTTGTCACAGCTTACCCTTCCCCCTCCCCATAACCTCAAGTCCATTCTCTAGTAGGTCTGTGTCTTTATTCCTGTCTTACCCCTAGGTTCTTCATGACATCTTTTTTCTTAAATTCCATATATATGTGTTAGCATATGGTATTTGTCTTTCTCTTTCTGACTTCACTCTGTTTGACAGACTCTAGGTCCATCCACCACATTACAAATAGCTCAATTTCGTTTCTTTTTATGGCTGAGTAATATTCCATTGTATATATGTGCCACATCTTTATGCATTCATCTGATGATGGACACTTAGGTTGTTTCCATCTCCTGGCTATTGTAAATAGAGCTGCAATGAACATTTTGGTACATGACTCTTTCTGAATTATGGTCTTCTCAGGGTATATGCCCAGTAGTGGGATTGCTGGGTCGTATTGTTGTTCTATTTGTAGTTTTTTAAGGAACCTCCATACTGTTTTCCATAGTGGCTGTACCATTTCACATTCCCACCAACAGTGCAAGAGGGTTCCCTTTTCTCCACACCCTCTCCAGCATTTATTGTTTCTAGATTTTTTGGTGATGGCCATTCTGACTGGTGTGAGATGATATCTCATTGTAGTTTTGATTTGCATTTCTCTAATGATTAGTGCTGTTGAGCATTCTTTCATGTGTTTGTTGGCAGTCTGTATATCTTCTTTGGAGAAATGTCTATTTAGATCTTCTACCCATTTTTGCATTGGGTTGTTTTTTTGTTATTGAGCTGCATGAGCTGCTTGTATATTTTGGAGATTAATCCTTTGTCAGTTGCTTCATTTGCAAATATTTTCTCCCATTCTGAGGGTTGTCTTTTGGTCTTGTTTATGGTTTCCTTTGCTGTGCAAAAGCTTTGAAGTTTCATTAGGTCCTATTTGTTTATTTTTGTTTTTATTTCCATTTCTGTAGGAGGTGGGTCAAAAAGGATCTTGCTGTGATTTATGTCATAGAGTGTTCTGCCTATGTTTTCCTCTAAGAGTTTGATAGTTTCTGGCCTTACATTTAGGTCTTTAATCCATTTTGAGCTTATTTTTGTGTATGGTGTTAGGGAGTGATCTAATCTCATACTTTTACATGTTACCTGTCCAGTTTTCCCAGCACCACTTATTGAAGAGGCTGTCCTTTCTCCACTGTACATTCCTGCCTCCTTTTTAAATCTTATGTAAGTGATGAAAAGGTAGATATGGCTAGTAGGATTAAGATGTAGCCTGACTGGCTCCCCAAGTCCCTATCTTGGGTGTTATATCGATGGAGGTGTCATTAAGTAATATGGGAAATGCAGGAAGAATACTGGGACATTGGCTGAGAGGAAGGAGAGAGTAGTGAATGATTATTTGAGTTTGGGTTACACATGAGACATCCAAGTGGTTATTCACTAGGTTATATATATATATATATATATATATATTTTTTTTTTTTTTTTTTTTCCTAAAGATTAGAATAGAGATCAGGTCAAGAAGCAAATATCTGGCAGAGAAAATAGCATGAGGTTGTTAGTATCTTAGGTATAAATAAGGTAGGACAAAAAAGAAAAGAACTTTTAAAAAAGCCACTATTTAAGAAGAAGTCCTAGTAAGACCACACCACAATGGAGAATGGGAAAATATATAAGACAAAATCAGAAAGATTGTCAAAATGATGAATGGGAATGATGACTGCTAGATTTCGCTCAAAAGAATTCCTGTAAAAAGGTAGAGGGGATGAGAGAAGGGAAGAGAGAGAGAGAGGGAGAGAATGAATGAACAAACAGTACTTAGAACTGAAGAGTAGAGAGAAATTTATTTAGAACAGGGGGAACTTGAACAATGGAGCTGATAGAGAAGAGAGCAGATCAGCATTGGTGCATGCTTCTTCACAAGAAAGGAGGTGGAACCAAGAGCTCAGAAGCAGGAATTGGCCTCCATGGGGAAGGCCCCTCAAGTACTGAGGATAGAGAGAAAATATTACAATAGGGTAATGTAGATAAATTGGCCTGTAGGATGGGAGTGAAGTTGAGTTGTCTGTGATTGTGCATATCAATTTCTTAAAGAAAAACAGGAGGGGAGCTTGTAGAGATTGAGGAGAATAGGTTTGAGTAGAAGGATTAAAGAAAGCAATGAAAAGTATGACAAGGAAGCTAGCAAAAAATAAGAAAGGTAAAGAAACACAGAGGTCTATTATACATTGTTAGTTAGGACTTGACTGCAATGTCAAATTCAGCATACAAATTCAGCATATTCCATCTATCCAAAGGTTAACTATATAAGACCAAAATACATATATGAAATGGACTATAATATAATGGTTTTAGAAAACATAAAAGGGAACACTAAGCAATCTGGAAATCATGAGAAAATGCTTGAAGATGTAAAACAAATGGAATTGAATTACAAGAGAAATGGAAGAAAGAGTATTGCAGCTCAAAACCTATACTAAGAGCAACAGGGCCCTTAAGAAGAGAGTCAAATTGGGAGTCAATAAACTCAAAATTTTGAGTAGGCCTTAGGCTAATCATCAGAGTTTAGAAAGGGAACTTCATTCTGAAGAGCTGAATCAGACGAGCCCAGTGGGTTTTGCCCTCAGTCTGCAAACCAAGAATTTCTCTGGAAGCAAAATGAGCCATCTGCCAAGGGAGTTATACAAATATGGGGGTTGCAAAGCAACAAATCTGCAAAGTAGACCTTAAAGTAGCTCTGGAGTCTAGACTACCACACATAAGGCTGGATAAAAGCAAAGACAGACTTTATCTGAGAGTGAAATACACTGAAGTCCCCAAATGCCAAGTGCAGATCTCTTCCTGTTCTGTTAAGGGTGGAGACTCTGGCTCGCTGCAGACTCACACCCCGTTGAATCCCCGTTGATTGACAGTAAGTAAGGATGAGAACCCTCAGCTGTGCTCCATTTAAAAACAGGTTCTTTGGAGAAATTTACCTAAATCAAGGTAGAAGAAAAGCACACCAGCTACTTAGGTAATTAACCTAACCCTTCATTTTCAAACATGAACAAGCTACCACGGATCATCAGATAAAGAGAAGAAAAAGCCTGAATGAAAGGGACCAAGGTAAAGAAATCAACCTGGAAAACAAAAATAATTCAAGGAAGAGAAAACACACTTGTTTCAAGTTTTTGATTAGTATAACCACAGACAAATAATTAAAATAATAGTTAATATTAATTGAGGGCTTACTATGTGCTGGCCACAGTGTTAAGTGATTTGTAAGTATGAATATATGTAACCCTCGTAGATCATAAAGATCTAAAAATCATAGATCTGGGAACTATTTTTATCCTATTTTTCACAAGGTCCAACACATACATTTTAGAGTTTGGAGTTGAACACAGATTATTTGATAAATTGGGCTCTTAATATTCATGTGACATCCCTTAAACAAAAAAAGGCAACTGAAAAATAGTGCTTCAAATAAATAGAAATATTACTGGAAATTAAAAGTATGAATGAAATTAAAATAAGAAGAAATAATAGCGAATTATATAATAAAATGAATCAAGTTGTGATATACAAGATAAAATCAAGTAATCCTCACAAACTTAAAGAGACAAAGACATGCAGTATATCTGAGAAAATTTGGGAGAGGGAAATAGAGGATAAATCAAGAAATTTCACAATTCCAGAAACAATGTAGGGGAGGAAATATTGAAAGAAACACACCTGAGTGAAATTGATTAAAAGGATCCTCTCAGTAAAATGAAGGAAAATAACCCATACTAGACAATTAGAAAAGTATCTCTCCCAACCCATACCTCTGACCCCTTACTATTATATAATTCCCCAGAATTATTTACTTTTGTGCTCCCTTCCAAATATACAGATGAAACTATCATTTTAAGTGTGAATAAACATTTTGTCAAAGATATTTAATTTAGCCATTAAAATTAATAAAAGCTAAAGTAAATTAAACATATAGGAAAAAAACAAGGAAGCAATTATCTCCTTACCCACAACTTACTCCCAAAATAACAAGTTTACTTTCAAAATCAGGGAACAACCAGTAATGAAAGAGCAGCATGAGTGACCATTTCATTATGCAATATTTTATTTGGAAAGACTAAATCTCAAAAGATAAAGATTGCATGATTCATAAGATATTCTCAATAAAAAAGCTTATTTTATACAGGAATCCTTTTGTAGATACAAAATTGTAAATTTTCCTGTAAGTTCAAAGTGAATTTTTTGATTCAGTTTGTATTTAAGTACAGTTAAAACTAAAATAATACCTGATTTGAAAAGGATTAGTTGTAGGTAGAGAGAGATAGTTTCTTCTAAAAGAAAATATGGACTTTTATCAGTTTTTAAAAATCATACAAATAGATCAATTTAAATATATCAGAAACACTTATTACAAAAAAATTTTAGATGTGAGCAACATATAATGAGATTAGAAAAATTTAGTTTTACTGAATTATAGATTTGTTGTTCACTTAAAATTTGAATGAAGTTAATGGATAGAAAAGAAAAACTTTCTCATCTTATAATGACCACTGCTTTTAAATAGCATTTTTAGATCTATGGTAGTTAGTGAAGCTTACTTCAAGTGGTGGAATATTAAATGGGCAGTGATATTAAAATAGCACATCTTCTTAGATGTCTTTTTTTTGTGTAATGCATAGGTGGCAGCTCTATGTATTTTGGCAATGCTGTGCATTTCCTGTTACATCTCATCAGGAAGCACATAATATCAGGTTGTTCCACTTTTAATGATGTTAAGATTGATCAGAGGAGTTGTGATACTATTTGAGACCCAGGTGCAAGCCATACCAATTAAGTCTGAATATCCAGGGCTGAGAGCAAGGCCTCAGTAGTTTTTAAAATTCCCCAGGTGATGCTAATATGTGACAAAGTTTGGGAACCAGTGGATTAAAGTGACGCTAACCTAATTCATCTATTTACTTAATTCCGTTTTAGAGTAATGATCATTGCTTAGATCTATTATTTCTTTACAGTATACTAACGATGGCTTTTAAAAATTCTATCATTATTTCTGATCTCATTAGTCTCATTAGCTGGACTTCTATAAAGAAATTTTCCTCATCAGTTATTTGATTACTGTAAAGTACAGTTTCTACAAGAAATCTGGACTAAATTTGTCATATTTACCTTGACTTATATTAGAAGCGGTGTTGGCTAATTATAGCCTATGTACTGTATATGGCCCATGCCTCTTTTTGTATGGCCCATAAGCTAAGATTGTCTTTTACATTTTTCACTGGGTATTAATAAAAATAAAGAAGAATATGCAGCAGACACATTTTGTAGACTTGTTGAAGAAGAAGGAGGAGGAAGAGGAGGAGGAGAAGGGGAAGAAGAAACAGAGACTGGGTATGGACCCCATATTCTAAAATATTTATTATGTGGTCTTTTACAGGAAGTTTGCCAACCCCTGGTTTAGAATGAAGAGTTTGTGTCCTAGCAATCACCAAAGGTAAAGATAACAAGTAAAGTTTTTTTCTTTTTAAATATACACATGGACTTTAAAATAACGTGTGTTTTCAATCATTGCAGTTACTATTTTCTTTGATACTATAGCTCTCCTCCATGTTAGGCCAGTGGGAACACTTTCAGTGGTTCCCTAGTTTTGTTTAGTTAGTTTTGTTTGGAACTTTACTGGATTCCAGTGATACTGGATAACTTCCTTTGTTTCTGGCACAAGATGCTCCTGGACCATCTTGTACTTTTCTTGCCCCAGACCTGTAACCAACCATTTCTTCAAGAGTTCTGGTTCCTTTTAGTGGGACATCATACATAAAGACCCAAATCTGGGTGTTAGTGGTGCTAATTACTGCTGAATTTCATCATTTGTAGACTAGGTTGTTATTTTTCTATGCTTTTTCAATGAATGGAGCTTGAGAATACTTATTTGTTTTAGAAATATAAAAATAAACTATTAAATCTTTCTGATATTCCAAAATCACTTATAAGACTATAGATATTTTTCATAACTCATGTGATTTTATAACTATATCTTTTCTTTTGTGCTGAAATCTTAATTTATAACATTAACATAACTTCTTGTTTTATCTCTAATATGTTTAAAAATAACAATACTATTAACGGATACAAGTTAAAATTATGTAGCCTTGTTTACGTGTATTTTTGTTTAAAGACACATTATTTAACATGTACTGTTGATTCATTAGCATTGAACTCAAAGCCAACAGAGCTATGACTTGTTTTTTGAATGAAACTTGCTCTTGACTTCTGAATTACAGACACGTTTTCTCTGTAAGGCACATAATAGCCTACTTGCACTTAGGAATACTAGATAGCACTATGCTTGGGGTCCATTTTAAACAACAAATCACCACCAAATAAAGCACAAAAATGCAGGAAACGTAGCACTAAAGAGATGGTGAAGAGAACACATTTTTGCAGTAATAGAGCTGAAACAAGGCAGAACATCACCTTTTTGACCTTCACAGGGAACTTGTACATTGGGGAACTCAAATATACATGAATGACTGTGAAAGATCCGTAAGTATTGATTTTGGGGTTACAAATAAATTATAGCAAGTAGACAGATTCTCAAATATGGAATCTGTGAATATTGAAGATTAGCTGTATGTGAAAGATTCATAGGTAACATATAAACAGGGAAGAGATATGATATGGGAAGAGTGGGAAAGGGTTATATCAGGTTGACTCCAAACTTAGAAATTTGGAAGAATTTGTGCATGAGACAAGAGCATTACAGATTTTAAGCTGAGGAGTGATAAGACTGTATTTTGGTTTTATAATGATCACTTTATTTATGTGGTGGGGGAGAAGGGTATGGTGAGAAAGAAGTTAAAGACTGATCAGAAGCTATAGTACTAATCCTGGTAAGAAATTGTAAGGCCTATCTACAGCAAGGAAGTGGCAGTGCCACAGTGTGAAAGGGCTGGACATGATGACAGATTCAGGGTGAAGGATAAATAAAAAGGGAGGAATCAAAGTTGACTTTATGGGTGATAGAGGTGCCATGTACCAAGATAAGAATTAAAGGATAAAAAGCCAGTTTCAAGAGGGAAAAATGGAAAATTAAGTTTAGTCAGTGTAGGGGAGGAAAGTCTTTTTCTTTACTCTCTTAGTACTTAAGATTAAACTGACATAAGACAGATTAACAGGAGAAAACCATACAAGTATTTTTTTAATTAATTAATTTTATTTTTGGCTGCCTTGGGTCTTTACTGCTGCATGTGGGCTTTCTCTAGTTGTGGCGAGCGGGGGCTGCTCTTCGTTGCGATGTGTGGACTTCTCATTGCAGTGGCTTCTCTTGTTGTGGAGCACGGGCTCTAGGCATGCAGGCTTCAGTAGTTGTGGTTCACGGGCTCTAGAGCGCAGGCTCAGTAGTTGTGGCACACAGGCTTAGTTGCTCTGTGGCATGTGGGATCTTCCTGGACCAGGGCTTAAAACCATGTCCCCTGCATTGGCAGGTGGATTCTTAACCACTGAGCCACCAGGGAAGTCCCCAAACCATACAAGTTTTAATTTTTTTTTTTTTTACATATACATGGGGACCTTCACCAGAAATATGAAGATCCAAAGAAGCAGAGTTGAATGCTTACACTGAGTTGGACAAAGAGTAGTAATTTGTGAAAACATGACAAAGCAAAGGGTCTTGGCCTGGGGTAGTTAATCAGTGGAGAAGGGACTAGGAGGATAAAACTTATTTTAATAAGGTTTGTTTGTACAGATATTTCTTGATCTTGACTTCCCATCCTTGGTGATGAAAATGTTTCTTTCCTTCTGGTATAGGGAAGACATCTTTTACCTGGGAATTTAATCTATTTGTAAGGAAAAGAAGGAAGTTCAGAGTGTCTTTCTTACATCTGCTGCTTTTCAAGTATATTCAACGCAAAATAGTCATTATGCCAAATCAACATATTTTGAGGTAGTGCATTCCAAACTCCTTCACCATGTTGAGTTTTAATTGCCTGTAGGATATCCAAGCACAGGTTTCCAGAAAATACTTAGGCATATGTATTAGCTTTTCAGTGAAATTTAAGTAATGATGATTGGGCTGAAGGCTGAATTAAAAAAACAGAACAAAGCAAAAACAAAATAAAGGTAAGAGGTTAAGTGATATGGAAGAATCTGTGAAAGAAACAATTCTTTAAAAGTGGCCAGTCATCTGTTGATGGACACTTAGGTTGCTTCCATGTCCTGGCTATTGTTAATAGAGCTGCAATGAACATTGTGGTACATGACTCTTTTTGAATTATGGTTTTCTCAGTGTATATGCCCAGTAGTGGGATTGCTGGGTCATATGGTAGTTCTATTTTTAGTTTTTTAAGGAACGTCTATACTGTTCTCCATAGTGGCTGTATCAATTTACATTCTACCAACAGTGTATGAGGGTTCCCTTTCTCCACAACCTCTCCAGCATGTATTGTTTGTAGATTTTTTGATGATGGCCATTCTGACCGGTGTGAGATGATATCTCATTGTAGTTTTGATTTGCATTACTCTGATGATTAATGATATTGAGCATAGTTGAGTTATTTGTAGTGAGGTGGATGGACCTAGGGTCTGTCATACAGAGTAAGTCAGAAAGAGAAAAACAAATACCGTATGCTAACACATATATATGGAATCTAAAAAAAAAAAAAAAAGTCATGAAGAACCTAAGGGCAAGACGGGAATAGAGATGCAGACCTACTAGAGAATGGACTTGAGGACACGGGGAGGGGGAAGGGTAAGCTGGGACAAAGTGAGAGAGTGGCATGGACATATATACACTACCAAATGTAATATAGATAGCTAGTGGGAAGCAGCCGCATAGCACAGGGAGACCAGCTCAGTGCTTTGTGACCACCTAGAGGGGTAGGATAGGGAGGGTGGGAGGGAGGGAGATGCAAGAGGGAAGAGATATGGGGATATATGTATATGTATAACTGATTCACTTTGTTATAAAGCAGAAGCTAACACATCATTGTAAAGCAATTATACTCCAATAAAGATGTTTAAAAAATAAATAAATAAAACAAAAAAAAAATGGCCAGAATGGTAAGAAGGAAATGGAGAGTGTTTTCATGGAAGCTTTACAAGAGAGAGTTTCAACAAAGAAGAAGTAGATAATGATGTTAATTATGGCAAAGAAGTGAAACAAGTTAAACTCAGAAAGACATCCAAGAGATCTGGCAATTAGGAGGGACTTGGTGACCCTAGCGAAGAGAGTTTCACTGTAATGAAAGCCAGATTGGTTTAGATTGAGAGGGAAACAGATGGTTAAAAATTCTAGGCAGCCTATTTATGATCAAGCACAAGAATTCAGGTTTGTCAAGGTTCAAATCCCAATTCTGCCACTTGAAAACTGTGTAGATGTTGAAAACTGATTTAGAGTCTCGTGCTGTTGTTTTGTCATCTGTATAATAGATTTGGTAATAGTACTTAAATCATAGAGCATTATCTGAAAATAAATGAGTTAATGAACTTGTGCTTAGAATACTGGCATAGAGTATGCACTTAATAAACTTATAATTAAAATGCATTCTGACCCTAAATTTTTATACTAGACACTGTTTGAAAACACTACAATCAAAAAGAGCATCTATATAACTTTAAATCTATTTATTGGAAACAAAAAGGAGATATACAACCTCTACAAATATCTTTAAAAATTTGAAAGTCCTTGTTTATTATTAATCAAAAACTGTAGAAAATTTAATTGCTTTATACTTGAATTTCACATAACCAATGTTTATTTTTAACTTTGAAATCAGGTTCTCTTTAAAGAGTCTTTATAATATTTCTTGTACATACTTAACTTTAGCATTTATGTTTAAAAATGCATTTTGTACCATACATTATAAAGTTTTACATCTTAGTTTTACATAGGCTTAAAAATGTTTTAAATTTCTGAAATAAAAAAATTAGTAAGAAGAAAAAAAAAGTACCTTTATTTTATTTGATTTCCAGTTTAATCAAAATGCTATGTTTTATTTATCCTTTCACATCATGAAGTGTTGAAAATTTTTTTAATGTTGTGGTTTTCTTGGACGTTGCATTACCATGAAACTGCAATGTTTTAAGTGTGAAAGCATTAGAGTTTCAAGTTTGATTTGGCAGGAATACTTTTCTTTGGCAAACCTTCAGCTTCAAATACCTACATGCCTATTTGTGGTTTCTTATGGTTTTAGACCTCTTAGGGGAGAAAGAGATTGGCTTAATATGGTTAGAAATATCTTTGTGGGGTGCTGGCAGGTAAAAGGGAAACAGACAAGAAAAGACTGACTACATAAAAGATTCTCAAAAGATGTCCCAAGAGGAAAAAAAAATTATTCTGTTAACTATGTTAAACAGAATACCCATATTAGGTACAGTTCATACTTGACAAAATTGTGCTTGATATTTATTTTAGCTAGATTTGCCTTGGTATTAATCCCAGCTATTCAGTTTTCTATTTCTGGAACTTACTGTTAAGAGTTGTCTTTACATTAAAAAATGTCTCTTCTCTCCTGATCAATTCACAGTTGTCTCACCAGATCCTCAGGCTCAATTCCCCCAAATACATAATTATCAACTCTCTCCTATCATTCCATTTCTTCCTATACAAATGGATTTTTATCATTTTGGAAGGTTCAGGATCCCTTTTATTATTTTCCCATAATTCAACAAAAAGTTTTGGGTAGCTAATATGTGCTGTACACTATTTACATGTGCTAGTGACAGAGAAATGAGGAAAAAATGTTCAAAGATCCCAGTATGAGACATTCAACTTAGAGAGCAGTCAAGTCTACAGTACTTATTTAAAATCATTGTAATCAAATCTTTCTAATGAGGCACAATGAGAACAATTCATAAGAAGGCCTAACCTTGTTTGAAATCAGACAATAAAGCCAAACTCTGGAAGTAAAAGCAGAAAACAGCAGGTGTGAAGCCTTCAGGGAATAATGATCTCCAGGTATTCACAGAGCTGTAAAAAGACAAGTAAGGCTGGAGTTAAAGCTTGGTTGGTAGGCAAGGGTTTGCAATAGTATGTGAGCTGAATATGAAGATGAAGTCAGGGGTTATGTCATGCAAAACTTAAAACATGTTAAGATATTTATCGAATGCTTTCTAGGTACTTTTTAAAATCTACTATTATTTAAATTCATTCAATATTTACAATACATTTTATCCCCACTGTATAGTACTTAGTCACATTTTAACGATACATGCTGGTGGGGCCCAGAAAACTAGACACAAATGAGTACATTTTTGGTCTTATCCTTCCAGCTGTGATGGAGCTGCTTTCAAGAGACAAACTCTCCTGCTGAGAATAAGTATAAAAGGTATAAAAAAAATTTTTAAATAGCTGTTAGGAGGCATTAGAATAGTACCTAAGGCAGACAGGACTTGAGGGACTAGGTTGTTAAGACAGGAAAACACATTAAGATAAGTCCTAAATTCTTCACTGATTTTCAACCCAAGGTGTTAGCATATGTGTAACTTATGCATACTGATCAGTAGCTTAGTGCTTTTGGAAGACAAGAGAGTAGGTAGACAAAAAAATGGATTTGAGGACTACAAATTAGTTCTACAAGTTACAACTGAAGGGCTGAGGTCACAAAGAAAACAAAACTATAAGGAAATGAGCATGTAATTGTGCACTGCTTTTTCTGGAGGTGTTTCCTAATCCCTCTGTTGCATATGGTAAGTGGCCAAGAAGCCAAGCCTAAAGCAGGAAAATCTAAAAAGCTAAGCAAAGTTTTAACAGTAACATAGTGCTAGAGAGACAAAAACTGGAGCTTAGGACCTAATAAGAAGGAAGGTACCTGGAACATAACCCAGGCCTTCAGCTGAGATTTCTGAAGGGCTCGCCATAAGAGGAGAGACAAACAGGATCATTCTTCTCAAGTGCTGAAATATAACCCAAGTCTGCATATTAATCTGTACCTATTCTAATAAAATGCCAGATAAACTAAATCTCCCCTGAAATAAGATAAACTAAGAGAATAAATAATTTTTATGTATAATAGTTATTCAAATCAGCAATTGTAGATATATGAGGAGGATCAATCAATCAAAAAACAAGAAAAAGACCTGAAAATAAGGTTATTGGATTGGTGATCCATATACTCTAATTTTTAGGCATTAATTTTAGAAAAACGGTGTTCAAGAAAACAGATTTTTAAAAAGCCAAAACTTTTCACCAGGGAACTTTAGACTATTAAAAACAATCAAATGGAAATTCCAGAGTTGAAAAATATAACAACTTTAAATAAGAATTCAATAAATGGGGCCAAATAGACACTGCAGAAAGACAGTTGATGAACTACAAGATTGATCAGTTGGAATTGTTCAAACTGAAGAAAGGTGAAGAAAAATAATTGAAAAAACAAAAGAGTTTAAGAGGTATTTGGATCACAGTAAAAATTCTGACGTATAGGTAACTGGGATCCTAGAAAAAGAGGAAAGAAATAGAGGGGCAAAGCCAGTATTTGAGAAGATACTGGCCAAAAATATTTCAAAAGGTAAATTAGACCATCAAGCCACAGAGAGAAAAAGCTCTACAAATATACAACAGGATAAATGCAAGAAAAACATACCTAGCCACTAAAATAAAAAAACTAATAAGAGAAAATTTCAAGAGTAACGATTATTTTTAGTAAGACTGACTGCTGACATTTCAGTAGAAACACTAGAAGACAGAAGAAAATTGACATTTCAAAATGATAAAAGAATAACTGGCAACCTAGGATTTTATCTAGATTGGGTCCCACAGAATGTGAAAAAGAGCTGTGGATAGCTGGAGGCTCTTGGCACCAGCACTGAGGTTCTTCCCATGTGAAGCAAGTAGCAGCAGAGGTTGGACCTGGTAGGAAGAGGCTGCCTTAGCCCTCATAATCTGCGTAGACCCTTACTCCTCCACCTACCCAAATGCACTGGCTACAGAGTTACTCTTAGCACTCCACATCCAGCAGCTTATCTCAGCTTCTTAAAGAATTAGATGGAAATTTCCATAATGCTGCTGTACGTGATACAGATATCATTAGCATGTTACTGGGAGGAAGTGTTCCAAATACAATATTTTCAATGAGACATTCTCTTTAGATATTTGTCCTTAAATGCTTCAGATACTTTTGCAATCAACATGGAATGATCAGCGCTAGTGAGTTGTTCTTAGTTTAGACATCAATTAGCACTTAATAAAAAGTTCTCTTCAGAGACTGAAGCTCCATGTTTCTTAAGGAACATAACAGAGGGATAATAACACTTTGAGAATTTCAGAAACATGGTACTTTTGTGTTCCTGTGCTGTGTTACAACCAAGCCAGTTGCCACCAGAAAGCAAGAGCTCCTTCAACACTTTCCCAGGAACCTCAAAGGAATAGAAGCTCTTACAAAGATTGGTTTCTCAGAAGCATTCAAGCAACTGAAGCTGAAGAGAATTCCTAATGTAATGGTCAGCTTTAGACCATTTTATAGACCAGCTACAAAATGAAGCTACAGATGTCTCTATTATGAAGATGGAAATTCTGTGCCATCCACTATGGTTTGAATACAAGGCCCTACCTAAATCTGATTTACAAAGAAAAAGATTCCATTGCTATTTCTATCAGTTACTAAAAAGAGTTTAAAGTCTTTTGTTGGCTTTCTCTAGAAACTACAGACTCAGGAACATTTTGAATGTTTGATTGCTGGTGTAATAAGTGATTTTGTATAAGATCCAGGAGAAAAGATTAGAGTGAGTTGTTTCTCTGTTCTAGTTTTGTTTTGAGGTAAGACCTGATATGTGTGAAATGCCATGTGATCGGATTTTCCTTGGTAGAAGTCTTCAGTCTCACACACTTGTTAATAGAGTCTGTTAGAAAGAATTTAGGTCAGGAGTCAATTGTGTAACTGAGTCAGAAACCTTTACCTTCAAATCTGAGTTGGATGTTTTGTTTGTGAACACAGATTATAAAGGCTAAGCATACTTCAGAAGAAATGTGTCATACGTGAAGCAAGCTGAAGTTTTCATTTGGGCCTTTTTGAGTAAGCATCATAGTATTATGTAAAAACTAAATTTTTTTTCAGAATCTTTGATCTTGTTCACAATGAAAATATGCATTACTGTACCTAAGGAATATGATACAATGTCATGTTTTGTTGTTCATCCCTAAATATAAATTTTCTCTTTTGATTTCAGTGGAGGAATGGAATGATACTGTTTTCTTCCAAACAGGGAATAGTAAATATTTTAGCAATAGGATTTATCTATTCTTTTCAGCACTTAAGTATTTAGGGTTACATGGAAATGTTCTAGGAAAGTATAGTGCTTTGAAAAACAGGTAGATCTACTTTAAAATAAGATACTGTAGCTTTTTTTTAATTTTTAAAATTTTTATACAGTTTTAAAGGTTACTTTCCATTTACAGTTACTACAAAACATTGGCTATATTCTCCATGTTGTACAATAAATCCTTGAGTCTATCTTATACTCAGTAGTTTGTACCTCCCACTCCCCCACCCCTATATTGTACCCCCTACACTGATAACCACTAGTTCGTTCTCTGTATCTGTAAGTCTGCTTCTTTTTTGTTATATTCACTCATTTGTGTGTGTGTATGTTTTAGATTCCACACATAAGTGATATCATACAGTATTTGTCCTTCCCTGTCTGAATTATTTCACTTAGCATAATGCCCTGCAATTCCATCTATGATGCTGCAAATGGCAAAATTTTGTTCTTTTTTATGGCTGAGTAGTACTCCATTTTATATATAAACCACATCTTCTTCATCCATTTATGCATCGATGGACACTTAGGTTACTTCCATATCTTGGTAATTATAAAAAATGCTGCTATGAACATTGGAATGCATGTATCTTTTTGAATTAGAAGTAAAACTGCCACTGTTTGCAGATGACATGATACTATACATAAAAAATCCTAAAGACACCACCAGTAAATTATTTGAGCTCATCAATGAATTTGGTAAAATTTCAGGATAAAAAATTAATATACAGAGCTCTGCTGCATTTCTATACACAAATAATAAAGTATCAGAAAGAGAAATTACAGAAAGAATCCCATTTACCATTTCATCAAAAAGAATAAAATGCCTAGGAATAAACCTACCTGAGGAGGCAAAAGACCTATACTCCAAAAGAATAAAATGCCTAGGAATAAACCTACCTAAGGAGGCAAAAGACCTATACTCCAAAAACTATAAGACACTGATGAAAGAAATTGAAGACAATACAAACAGATGGAAACCATGGAACCATGTTCTTGGACTAGAATAATTAATATTGGTAAAATACTACCCAAGGTTGGGCTTCCCTGGTGGCGCAATGGTTGAGAGTCCGCCTGCCGATGCAGGGGACATGGGTTCGTGCCCCAGTCTGGGAAGATCCCACATGCCATGGAGCGGCTAGGCCCGTGAGCCATAGCCGCTGAGCCTGCGCATCTGGAGCCTGTGCTCCGCAACGGAAGAGGCCACAACAGTGAGAGGCCCGCGTACCGCAAAAAAAAAGAACAAAACAAAAAAACTACCCAAGGCAATCTACAGATTCAATGCTATCCCTATCAAAATACTACTGGCATTTTTCACTGAACTAGAACAAATAATTTTAAAATTTGTATGGAAACAGAATAGACCCCAAATAGCCAAAACAATCTTGAGAAAGAAAAACAGAGCTGGAGGAATCACTCTGCCTGACTTCAGACTATACTACAAAGCTGCTGTAATCAAAACAGCATGATACTGGCACAAAAACAGACACATAGATCAATGGAGCAGAATAGAGAGTCCAGAAGTAAATTCACACACTTATGGTCAATTAATCTGTAAGAAAGAGGCAAGAGTATAAAATTGAGAAAAGACAGTTTTTTCAATAAGTGGTGCTGGGAAAACTGGACAGCTACATGTAAAAGAATGAAATCAGAACAATCTCTAACACCATATACACAAATAAACTCAAAATGGATTACAGACCCAAATGTAAGACAGGATATTGTAAAACTCCTAGAGGAAAACATAGGCAGAACACTCCTTGACATAAATCAAGCAATATTTTTTGGATTCATCTCCTAAAGTAGAGGAAATAAAAGCAAAAATAAACAAATGAGACCTAATTAAACTTAGAAGCTTTTGCACAGCAAAGGAAACCATCAACAAAATGAAAAGACAGGCTACTGAATGAGGGAAAATATGTGCAAATGGTGTCACTGATAGGGATTAATATCCAACATATATAAACAGCTCATACAACTCAACATCAAAAAAACAACCCAATTAAAAAATAAGCAGAAGAACTGAATAGACATATTTTTTTTCTAAAGAGGAAATGCAGTTGGCCAATAGGCATATGAAAATATGCTCAACATTGCTGATTATCAGGGAAATGCAAATCAGAACCACAGTGAGATATCACCTCACACCTGTCAGAATGGCTATCATCAAAAAGAACACAAATAACAAATGTTGGTAAGGATGTGAAGAAAAGGGAACCCTTGTACACTGTTGGTGGGAATGTACATTAGGCAGCTGCTGTGGAAAACAGTATGGAGCATTCTCAAAAAACTAAAAATAGAGCTATCATATGACCTAGCAATTCTGTTCCTGGGTATATATCCAAAAAAAACAAAAACACTAATTAAAATAAGATTCTGTAACTTAAAAAAAATAACGTGTAAAACTTTATTGCAGATATTTTTCTGTTTGAAATAGTTATCTGTGTCACACCTTGTTTTATTAAAAGAAAATTTACCCCTGTGATTAAAAAAAAAAATTGAAAGCAAAATAAAGATGTTTTCAGGGGAAAAAACCCTAGACAATTTGGTTTAAGCAGATGTCTTCTAAAGGAGCTCTTCAAGCAGAGGGAAAATTACCTTAATGGAAGCATAAAAATTCACGAAGGAATAAGAAACACCAGAAAGGGTAAATAAATAAGCAAATACAAATTAATGCTGATTGTATAAAACATTATTAATATGAGTCAATATATTAAGAAAAAAAGCACAATAGACTAGAGAGAAGTAAAAGGAGATCTAAGATCTCTGCATTGTCTTAGAAATGATGAAAATACTAATGTACATCACACTGTAGAAAGTCAAGGATGTACATTGCTATACCCAAGGTAACCATAAAAAAAAAAACTTGAGAGAGTATCAGGATAATTAAAAGGAAATCGATGAAGAAAGAAAGGAGGTAAAGGAGATATAGTAAAACGGTAGCTGTAAAACTAATTGCATTACAAGTAAATAGATTAAAAAGTCCTACCAAAAGCAAGATTGCCAGATTGAATTAACAAATCAACAACTGCATTCTGCTTACAAGAGATACATGTCAAATCTAATGACAGAAACATTTTTAAAAATTTTTAAATATTTAAAAATTTGTTGTGTAAACACTACCCACAACTAATGAAATCTTGAATAGCCATACAATATGAGATAAAGATTCTGTGGCAAGAAACATTACTAGAGATGCAATGGATATTTAACAGTAATAAAAGGGTCAATCCATTGAGAAGATATGAAATTCTAAATGTGTTTGCAGCTAATAACATAGTCACAAACTATATAAAGCAAAAATCAATGTAATTGTAGAAACAAATAGAAAACTCAAAAAGTATTATGGTAATTTTTAATAGACTTTTCAAACAGCTGATACAAAATGTAGAAAAAACAAACCAGTGAAGATATAGATTTGAATAACAACATTAACAAACTAGCTCTAATTGACATGTATAGGGTACCATGTTCAATAATTGTAGCAAAATCATTATTTTCAAGTGCAGATGGAACATTTACCAAAATGCTGAAAGGAAGTCTTAATACATTTCTAAGGATGTAAATAATATAGAGTATATTTGTAGACCAGCTGAATTAAACAAGAAAGCAATAGGAGCAAGATGATAAAAATATTACATAAACTCTTTCAAAGAATGTAAAAAAGAAGGAAAAATCATTATGCTTTATGAGACGAGCATAAGCATGATATGAAAACCTGATAAGTACATCACAAGAAAGGGGAATTATGAGTCAGTCTTTCTTATAAGCATCATAACAAAAATTCAAAACAAATATTTACTAATTGAATCCATATATATATACACATACATATATATGGAATTTCTGAATATACAGAAACAAACAATTAAAGAGTATATTTTTAATCTGAGATAAGGCATCTGTATTACAAAAACCTTCAAAAAGCATACACCATGTGACCTGGTAATCCCACTCCTGGGCACATATCCAGAGAAAACCATAATTCGAAAAGATACATGCACTCTGATGCTCATTGCAGCACTATTTACAATAGCCAGGACATGGAAGCAACCTATATGTCCATTGACAGAGGAATGGCTAAAGAAGATGTGGTACATATATACAATGGACTACTACTCAGCCATAAAAAGGAATAAAATAATGCCATTTGCAGCAACATGGATGAACCTAGAGATTGTCATACAGAGTGAAGTAAGTCAGAAAGAGAAAGACAAATATCATATAATATTGATTATATGTGGAATCTAGAAAAATGCACAAATGAACTTATTTGCAAAGCAGAAATAGAGTCACAGATGTAGAAACCAAACTTATGGTTACCAAGAGGGGAAGAGGGGATCGGATGAATTGGGAGATTGGTATTGACATATTTACACTACTATATATAAAATAGGTAACTAATAAAAACCTACTGTATAGCACAGGGAACTCTACTCAATGCTCTGTGGTGACCTAAATGGGAAGGAAATCTGAAAACGAGTAGATACATGTATATGTATAACTGATTCACTTTGCTTTACAGCAGAAACTAACACAACATTGTAAAGCAACTATACTTCAATAAAAATTTAGGAAAAAAACCCCAGAAAATATACATACTTAAATTTGTTTTGAAAAACAGGCACATATATTTATGAAATATTAGAAAATATCCTTCACACCCCAAGTTTAGAAGTAAGACAAGAATACTCTTTATCATCGTTCCTACTGATCATTGTTCTGAATATCTTAGCCAGTAAAAATAAGAAAGGAAAGCAAAAAACTCATTATTTATAGTCAACATGATTGTATGAATGAAAAATCTTTAAAGAATGTATGGAGTGTACTATTATACTATTCTATGATTTCAGTTTTTTTAGAATTGAACTATTAGAATTAGAACTATTAGAATTAATAAATTGGAAAGGTTAAAGATAAAGGTTAATATGAAAATCAAATATATTTTTATGATGTTACATATTGAATACATATTTGTAAACAGAGCATAACCTTAAAAAGTGATACTACATACAGCATGTCAATAGGATATTTACAATATCTCAACATTGAACACTTACAGTACTGTGGAAAATTAATTACCCAGAATGTACAGTGGTAATAGATATATGTAACAATTCCAGAATGTCCACATTTGTTTCCTGACCCATGAAATAAGGACACTTACTATAGAAAACAAAAAGTGTCATCCCCTGGCTGGAACCACTCGCACCCATTCCAGTTAACACTGAGTCAAAGAATAAAAGCAACACCATGTGTCTGGGTTGTACAGGCCAGGATTTTAGGCTATACCCAATTTCCATGTGTGCTATAGGGCACTGTGAGTGAAGTTCCAGTTTCAGTTGTTACTGCCAGACTTGTCAGGCAGTGCTAGACTAGCTGCTCCAAATTCCATTGTGCATTTTAATCTGAAAGTGCAAGAGCTACACCCTTAGATTCACGTGACTGTCCACAGGATTTTAAGGTTCACCTTCCACCTTATGGGCTTAAGTTGGCCTTGAATTTGTTAATTACATAAATTCTGATAACATCCTTTAAATCAGAGACTTTTTAAAAAAATGTATTTTATTGAAGTATAGTTGACTTACAATGTGATAATTTCTACTGCACAGCAAAGTGATTCAGTTATACATATACATGCATTCATTTTCATATTATTTTCCATTATGGTTTATCACTGGATATTAAATACAGTTCCCTGTGCTATATAGTAGGACCTTGTTGTTTATCCATTCTATACATAATAGTTTGCATCTGCTAATCCGAAACTCCCAATCTATCCATTCTCCACCTGCCCTCCGCCTTGGCAACCACAAGTCTTTGTCTATGAGTCTGTTTCTGTTTTGTATATAAGTTCATTTGTGTCATATTTTAGATTCCACATATAAGTGGTATCATATGGTATTTGTCTTTCTCTTTCTGACTTACTTCACTTAGTATGATAATCTCTAGGTCCATCCATCTTGCTGCAAATGGCATGATTTCACTCTTTTTATGGCTGAGTAGTATTCCATTGTATATATGTACCACATCTTCTTTACCCATTCATCTGTCTATGGACATTTAGGTTGTTTCCATGTCTTAGCTATTGTAAATCGTACTGCTATGGACATTGGTGTGCATGTATCTTTTCAAATTAGTTCTCAGGATATAAGCCCAGGAGTGGGATTGCAGGGTCATATGGTAACTCTATTTTTAGTTTTTGGGGGAACCTCCGTACTGTTCTCCACAGTGGCTACACCAATTTACACTCCCACCTACAGTGTAGGAGGGTTCCCTTTTCTCCACATCCTCTCCAGCATTGGTTTTTTGCAGACTTTTTAATGATGGCCATTCTGGCTGGTGAGAGATGGTACCTCATTATAGTTTTGGTTTGCATTTCTCTAATAATTAACAAGATTAAGCATCTTTTCATGTGCTGTTGGCCATCTGTATGTCTTCTTTGGAGAAATGTCTATTTAGGTCTTCTGCCCATTATTTTATCAGGTTGTTTGGTTTTTTTGTTGTTGAGTTGTATGAGCTGTTTATATATTTTGGAAATTAAGCCCTTGTTGGTCACAAAATTTGCAAATATTTTCTCCCAGTCTATAGGTTGTCTTTTTGCTTTGTTTATGGCTTCCTTTGCTGTACAAAAGCTTGTAAGTTTGATTAGGTTCTGTTTGTTTATTTTTTGCTTTTATTTCTGTTGCCCTGGGAGACTGACATATGAAAACACTGGTATGATTTATGTCAGATAATATTTTGCCTATGTTCTCTTCTAACAGTTTTATGGTGTCATGTTTTATATTTAAGTCTTTAAGCCATTTTGCGTTTATTTTTGTGTATGGTGTGAGGGTGTGTTCTAACCTTATTGATTTATATGCGGCTGTCCAACTTTCCCAGCACCACTTCCTGAAGAGACTGTCTTTTCTGCATTGTATATCCTTGCCTCCTTTGTTGAAGATTAATTGATTGTAGGTGTGTGGGTTTATTTCTGGGCTCTTTACTCTGTTCCATTGATCCATATGTCTGTTTTGTGCCAGTACCACACTGTTTTAATTACTATAGCTTTGTAGTATTGTCTGAAGTCTGGGAATGTTATGCCTCCTGCTTTGTTCTTTTTCCTCAGGATTGCTTTGGCAATACTGGGTCTTTTATGGTTCCATATAAATTTTAGGATTATTTGTCCTAGTTCTGTGAAAGTGTTATGGGTAATTTGATAGGAGTCACATTAAATCTATAGATTGCTTTGGGTCGTATGGCCATATTAACAATATTAATTCTTCCAATCCAAGAGCATGGGATATATTTCCATTTCTTTGAATCAGAAATCAGAGACTTTTAGGTCTCAAATTCACCCAGAGAAACATTATAGTTTTCATCAATGAACAAATGAAAGGAATATAGGTGTATATTATAAAGGGAATATACAATCTTCTTGGGTTAAAAGAGAACTGAGAGAAATTATCCAAACCCACACATAGAAAGTAATTAAACAGGGCTTTGATGAAACACTGTGCCTAGGAATCAGGTTTCCTCAAAGAGAAAATGTGATTTGTAAAAGATGCTTAAATGAGAAAGGAGCAGTTGATGAGTAAGAGAAAGAGAGAACAAGAAAGAGCGAAGGAGAGAGAAGGAAGGAAGGAAGGAAGGAAGGAAGGAAGGAAGGAAGGAAGGAAGGAAAGGAGGATGGAAGGGAGGGAAAGAAAGGAAGACAAGATGATGGAAGAAAACAAAGATATCATTTGGGAAAAGATTGATATCCAACGTTTAGAGAAATAAATTGAAAAAAATATATTGAATGGAAAGTTAATGCTTTCAGATCTAATTACTCATAAAGAGATAAATAAAGGAGGAAAATGTGTTGGCTGTTACTAAATCATATTGAGTCCCAAGTGGAGCAAAGTCTGAAAGAATAGATTGGATCATTCTTCCAAAGCAAGCTAAGATCCAAAAAAATAATTGAGAAGTGTTTCTTAAATTTCCATAATAAGAGCAATTTGGAAGCTGTCTCCTTAAAGTTTGAGACTTTTAGCCACATGATTACAGAAAACAATTCACTGACTTTAGAGGGGAAGACTTAGAATATTGGAATAAAATATTCAAGGCATTAGTAAATGATTTTCAAGATGATATTATAAGTGGAACTACAAATACTGCCTATGCCTAAAGGATGTGTGACATTAGGCCTCTGAGGGAAGGTCCACAAAAAGAGACACATTAAACATAGAGGAGAGAGATGGAAAGAGACAGATTGATTCCAGGCCGAGGTTATGTTTTAATGGGAGAATATCTCCTGGGTGTCATTCTTTCAAATCAAGAACTTCAAGGTGAAAAGAGTTGTTTGGACAGTGGGTGGTTTGGAGAGTCATTGAACTAATTTTCATTATTTACCCTATAGGAGATAACCCAAGACAACAAATAGAACATTATGAAAGTGGAAGGCAGGACAGATATTGGAGTAAGAAAGAAAAGGGGAAAGGAAATCGAAAGAAAGCATTCTGACCCAGTTGTAGTCCAAGTGCACTAAAGATGGAAAGGAAACAACTGGAACTTGTACCCACTCAGTTAAATCTTCCTAAAAAAGATAAAGAATATAAAGAAACTGAATATTAGAGGCATGATCCACTACTGCTGGTCAAGGCCTTGAAGCTACACAAGCCTTTCAAAAGCTGAAGAAGGACAATGCCTGGGGGAGTACATGTAGTGCTACTGGTTCTGACTTGAACTATGGGGCCCGCATTTCAGAGGTATAAGCTGCAACTCAGTTCAGAAATCTCCTAAGAGCAAATAGGTAACTGAAACAAATGTGGAGATGAGGGATAAACCTTTCCTAGCAGTCAGGTATCACCTGAAAGACTATGGAAGACAGGTCATCCCTAGAGGCCACACCCAACTCAGCACAGGAGGAACTTATCAAGTAGGAGAGTTTGAACATGCTGGATGTACATATTGAGTGTGGGCTGGCCAAAATGCCATTCTCTGAGAGGAGAGAGAGTATGTATCAATGGCTTTTCCCCCCAACAGGAACATGCACAATGCCAAATTGGCCACTTGAAAGGGGTCTCCCAATAAAGTCTAACATCTCAAGTTGTACACTCTGGACAACTAGCACAGAAAAACTGGCATCAGTTGAGGCAAAGACAAATTTTCTCCGTATACTCTCCTTATGTGAAACACCACTACATCTCCGTTTTATATTTTGGAGTCATTCTGGAGTCCTGTATTTGCCTGAAATAATTGCTTTACTGGCTAGGGCTTGACATTTTTATTGTTGTTGTTGTTTTTTAAATTTGGTGGCTGAGTGTCCAATGCATGATCATCTTATTCATTCTGCTAGTTCAGTACTTAAGTGCAAGAAGTTATTCTAGACACTGAGGATATGGTCAGGAAAACACAGAGCAAGTTCTGGAGACTACATTCTAGTGAGAAAGATGTATAGTAATCAGGCAAACATAATAATAAGTAAGATAATTTTTGATAGTTAATACATTTTAGCCTCAATTTTCTTTTTTTATGAATTAAGAAAAATGCTGCCTACTTCATGGTTATTGCTGAGATTAAATAAGATAATATGTGGAAAGCATTTAGTACAGTAAAAATTACAGCCCTACTACTACTGCTACTATAGGAGTACATGTTTAACTTTTGTTTGAACCTCTCTCTCTGTATATAGCTTTTTTTCCTGCCTATAAAGCAACACATGCATACTTTAACAAGATTTAAACAATATAACTGATTTCTTAAATATTACACAATAAGAATTTCAGTTTAACTTTGAAAACCTAGGCCCTCAATATGCCCAGGGTTTGCAATACTCTATTGTCTGTTCAAAATCTTTGCCTTCATTAGTAGCTTTAAGGAATTTAAGATAAATGTTTGCATAAGAAAGAGTTTTTATTGAAATGATCCCAAATCAACATATGCTTTGTCATTTGCAATATTCCCCCTAGGAAGCAGGGTGAATAATAAATGGCCAGCCAGATGTAGAACTTATTTAAGTACTTAACAAAAAGTTTATATTTGAGGCATTTAGCCGTAACCATACTTCAGCTGTGTTTTTGTCTTGAGACACATATTTTTTCCTAACTCTATGCATGTAGAGAGCTTCAGACATCTACCATCTACTTTGACTCTTTCTCTCTCCCTTTTTCTTTTCTTTTTTTTTTTTTTGGCTCTAACAAAATGGGGTGGTAAAAATAGTTAAATGTGGTAAAGACAACAATTTTGCCTTCATCTGATAAGTCACATTGCTCACAGGGAACCACCTATAGGTCAGTGGTTGATTATTTATGAATATGAAAACATTGTAAAATATTCCTAGAGCACTTTAGCCTGGTTAGAATCATATAAAATATTATAAGTTTATACACTATAAATAAGCAGATAATTTTACTGTTCATTTTTAAAAACAAATATACTGAAGGTTTTAAATTAACAGCATTTAGTGGCACTTACTGTGTGCCAGACCATTTTAAGCAATTTACAGATATTAACTAATATTAATACCTGGTAAGAACTAATGAAGAAGTGTCTAATACAGCCTCTATTTTGCAGTTAAGAAAACTGGAGCAAGAGAAATAAGGTAAATTTCCCAAGGTTGCACAGCTAGTAAGTGACCAAGCCAGATTCAGCACCAGTAGCTGGGTTTCTGAATCAGGGTTCTTAACCATAGGCCTCTGCTGCTTTACTTAAAAAGCATCTAGAAAAGGTCACTTATGGGTAATGAAAGAAAAGTCAAAGCTAGTTTTGTTTAATATTATAAATCCCTGAACTTTTGCTATCTCTTTTTAAAAATATTGTTTTTTCCAATATTAAGTAATAGTATTCTAAGATAATTCTTATATTTCTCAATAGTTATCACTTGCTCTGCATGGTTACTGAACCTGGCATGATTCTGCAAAGGGGAATGGATTGTTATTTTCTAGGGAACAAAAGATATTACCACACTGATAGAATGTTCAGATATGTTTTATCAGACTTTTTTACATTCTTGGTAAAAAGAAGGATGAGAGAGTTTTTAATATGTAACACCAAATACATAATGAATTTTGTGAGAGTTGGCAAATAATATTTTCTGAGAGAATCAGATAGTGTGCAGACAACAGTAATTATAAGATAGTTTATTTCACTAATACTCTATGCAAAAGAAGATTGTATATACTTGGATATTGACCTTTCAAGTCTTTTTTTTTTTTTTTTTAATTTGGGGCCTATGCTAGTTTCCTAGCAGACTTTAGCTATGATATGTAACTATTAGCAATAATATAAGGAAACCAAATGCTTATACTATTAGACACCCGAGGGTTTTGTAGCCCTGGTCCACCCACCAATTAGTTGAAAACCCTGGAAAAGAAGAAAAGAAAAAAATGTCATAGAAAAGAAAGGACATATTTCAGCTAATTAATAGAGAAAGGAAAAACCAAGGATTACTGAATAAATTACATTACACACTAAATCTGGATAATTTTATCATTCTAAATAGGAATGAAATTGTTATTAGCTATTAATATCTTGAAATTTTTAGCATAGTAATGTAGGTAAACCATTAATCATGTGCAAGTATTTTCCCACTTCGGGCTATCACGTTCTGCTGTATCATAATTACATAACGCGTGTTTGGCTCTTAATCCAGGTCAACTGCTTACTAAAGCACAAAATCTCCAGACTAGACTGACAACAGTAAATAGCTCTACAAAAATACTTAGAAGTTTAATCTTGAGTTTCTTTCACTTAATCTTTATCAAAGGTTCATCATTATTGAACAGTAGCTGATGAATTTGCATCCCAATCCCTCTTCTAAGTCAGTCCCTGGATTAATCTAGAATCTGGATGACCAGAGAACAGTCTACCTGGATCTTATTGGGTGCATTTTCCTCTTAGAAAAGATTTCTCTGAAATGTTTTATTGGGAAGGAAAAAACTTTCCTCTACCCTTTTAGGTTCTTCTGGCTGGTCTAGGAATTAAATTGACATGAGACAGATTAACAGGAGAAAATCAAATTCAGTTTCAGATGAAAGAGAATTCCACATACATGAGAGGTTCAGAGACAGAAAGTAAATGAGGTATATATACCATCCTGAGCTAAGGGATGGGATAGGGACCTGGGGCTTCCAAAGACAGGAGCGTAATTCACAGGAATATAAGAAGAAAAGCAGATGTTTGACAATTAGACATTTGCCCTGCCATATAGATGGAACCATTTAGATAAAATTTATCTCAAGGAATAACTCTTTGTATGGGAAAAGTCCCTTAGTCTGTTAGTCCTGAGAACAGGTCAGTTCAGTTAAATAGTTGTATCTCATTTCAGTAGGTGGTGATGCAGGTACACTTCCAAAGCTAGGCCTATGGTGCAAGTAATCAGGTATTTAATAAGAGGTATTTCTATGAAAGCAAAAGAGAAACAATGGTTAGTGATTAGACTATAATCCCAGTTTCTGAGTTCTGAAAGTAGCCAGTCAATAAGAATTCTAGATATCACTCTCAAAGCAGCATTTGCAAATGTTTGAAGGCAAATAGAAAGGGATGTGAGTGGACTTTTATTTTTGTTCTAATGTCTATCCTTCCATCTTACTAAAGGAATTCCAACACCTAGCCATTATACCAATATGAGAGGTCTCAAAAAAAATTTTTTTTAATTTAGCCAATTCAAAGAATCCATTATGTGACCATTGATGAGTAGGATCTGTTAATCTTAATAGCAACTCAAACCAATAAGCCTTTTAATGGCTTAACCATGTAGGTAAGAGCTGTCCCATAAGACAGTGTAAATGATTCAGCCCTCACAAGATCCAGGAGGTTCACTCTCAGAGTTAGCCTAAGAAAGTAAAGTCAGTTACTATGAGGGGCTCTGTTTTTAAGCAGCTGTTCCAAAACACAGGGAATCACGTTTTCCCCTCACTGAGTAGAATAGGGTGGCTCACCAACCCACAAGTCACCCATTTCTTTAGTTCCCTAAGCTTAGATCCGCAACCTACTCAGCTGCTCACCAGGTGCATTTGTATCCCCTGGCTGGCAGAGATCAGAGAGAAAACAATGACCATCTCTGGGAGGAATGGTATCAACAGAAAACCAGAGTATACTCATCCCAGATATTTTCTAGAGTCCCTTTTGCCCAAAGAACCAGCTCCACATATACTTTCTTTCGGTAATCTGAATTTGGAAAAGGGGGGGGGGGGACTCTTACCACTCTTACTTCCAACGGACCCTACAGCAGGCAGAGATATGAGAGACTGACACGGCAAGAAATCTAACCTTCTGCCTGCTGTTGTCAGATGTCCCAGAATGTCTTCATCTGCAGTAGTCTTTGGGAGAAAGCACTTTTTTCCAGCCAGTGAGTGCCCTACATTGGGTACCAAAACTGTCAGAAAGGAAAAAAAAACTTTTCTCTACCCTTCTAGGTTCTTCTGGCTGGTCTAAGAATTAAATTGACATGAGTCAGATTAACAGGAGAGAATTAAACTTAATTTTGTACATATGGGAATCCCACACACATGAGAGGTTCAGAGACAGAAAGATAAAATGAGATATATATGCCATCATTTAAGGAATCGGATAGGAGCCTGGGGCTTCCAAGGACAAGAGGGTCATTCACAGGATGATAAGATGAGCAGATGTTTGATAATTAGATTTTTACCCTGCCTTATAGATGGGACCACTTAGATAAAATTTATTTCTGGTAATAACTCTTTTTCCGGGAAAAATCCCCCATTTAATTTCTTCTAGGTAGTTAAGGGATGGACAGTAGTTTCTCTTGAACCTGCAGGGTCTAGACTGTCTTTAGCTCAAAATGATCCTCTTGCAAAAGCGACACATTTTGGGGAAGGCTTGTTCTGAACCCCTACAGTTTCTTGTTCAATAGTATTTGTTTAGATTTTTAAGTATTATGAAGAATGAAATTCATCACTGAAAGGATTTTGAGGACAATATTCATTACTTTAAACTATGTCTTTTTTGTTAGAACACTTAGAACAAATTCATTTCTGGTTTTGTCATTAGGAAAGCTCTGCCTCTTCTGAGTAAATTTTGTCACTGTATACGGCTACCTATATGTTCCTCTTAGATTTGTTGGTAAGGAAGCTTTAAAAACTAGTTGCCTCCACTTATCATTTATTACAATTTTGTGGCAGTTTTGTATATGTTTTAGCTGGGTCTCAGCTATCAGCTAGTATTTCCTGGGGTACCACATGGGACTGTACTACTTGTGGCAAGTTGCGATAGACATTCTCCAGAGGGAGCCAATGTTGTGACTGGACCAACCCTTCTGATTCTTATTATGATTGCAGGATGTACCTCAGCAACAACTATCAGGGAATTTTGAAAAGCAAGTTTTATTACTCACAGGTCCTGGAGGGTACACAGGACACCTAGGGCCACTCAGCTAAGTCACAGAGAAAGACAGAGACATAGCAATGACCTAGGGTTCTGCCTTTATTGGGGTTGAGGGTGGGGTGCCCAGGATTTTGTGAGTTCACCCTTTATCAGTGAATTTAAAACATAAGAATAGGAATTAAAGCATGGGAAGGGAAAAGAGGGATCACCCAAGGGGTCAGTTATCTAGGTCACCCAGGGCTTTCTAAAAGTAACTTTATGGGTCGGGTGGCCTGAATCTTTATTTAGTTGTATAGCTGGCAATATGTTTATTTGAGATGAATGTCTTTGAAATGGATGCCTCAGCAATCAAAAGCTTGATGTCGGGCACTTACATTACAATAAAAATAGCTAATTGTCAGGCACTTACACTAAATTACACTACCCTCATCTTTACTCAGTGTTATGTGGATCCGGTTCCTTCCCGTCAGACAGACCTGCAGTGTGTCTAGTTCCTATGAGGAGACTGTAGTACTTACATCCCCTGACGCAGCCTTATTGCCCTGCACTACCAGCTGAGGATGGTAGCTGCTTCCTGCTGTTGCTAATCTCTCTGTCCCCTATTTGGACTCTCCTCCAGTTTATCCCCTGTGTAAACAATTTTTTCTATTAAACTCACTTTATTAAAACATGATTAGAGCAGTTTCTGTTTTCCTGTTTACACCCTGACAGTTATCTTGCTGAATTTCATATATTTCCATATAAGGTATCTTATCAATAAATCTTTTTGGAACACAGCAGAGTCTGGATAAAGAGGGAGAAAGGAGACAGAGAGAGACAGAGACAAAGAGAGACAGACATAGATTCAGAAACAGAGACTGTATAAATATTCTAAGTTTGTAATGGTTGTAAACAGATTTCTAAGGCACAATTGCTTTCAAAGTTGCATTTCATTATGTAATTCATTCAGGTTTTTAAATTCATTTTTACTTTATGCTCTTTATAAGATTGTCGTAAAAGGATGTTAAGGAATCTAATTTATGAAATGAAACGATTAACTGTTTTTTGCATGACTGAGAGTAGCTGCAATTTTTTAATACTTTCCATTTCTCATTTGGATTTATTTAAAGCATTCTTCAGTCTTGGCTAAAATAACACATCTTACTTACTCTTACACTTTAAGTCAATTCAAAATTAATGTGCAAAATCTGATTTTTTCAAAGAAAGACACTTGTTTTCTTTTTAATGTCGTGGATAATAATCACTCCTAGAAATTCTTGATATTAATATATGGGGATTATAATGAAGATATTATAAATCTGTTTCACCTTAAAAAAGCAACCTAATTGCTGTCTTATTCCATATGTGCTCCAGATATTTTTCCAGAATCCTTTGATGAGACCTAGTTGTATTATTATGTACCCATGATTTTAATGTGCTTCATAGGAGTTTATATTTTTTTAATTTTTCATCTTTTTAAGCATTCCTTTCTGACATGCCGTTTGTCAAGAAAAGACACATGATGTGTGAGTCACAGCTCTTCAGTAGCAGATGTATGTTCGTGAGAGACTTCAAGTTTCTTTTTGATAAATATTTATGTGACTTTAACACCACAAACTAAACTCTCAGCAGGCCACACTCATTTTCTTTCTTCCAGAAAATTTTTTTTTTTTTTTTTGCGGTACGCGGGCCTCTCACTGTTGTGGCCTCTCCCGTTGCGGAGCACAGGCTCCGGACGCGCAGGCTCAGCGGCCATGGCTCACGGGCCCAGCCGCTTCGCGGCATGTGGGATCCTCCCGGACCGGGGCACGAACCCGTGTCCCCTGCATCAGCAGGCGGACTCTCAACCACTGCGCCACCAGGGAAGCCCCACAAAAATCTTTATATAATAAATACATTGACAAAGACAGCTACTCTCTTTTTTGAAAATTATTATCAACAAAAAATCAGCAATTATTACTAATTATAATTTTTAACTTTTGAGACAAAGACTCTCTTCTCTCTTAAAAGAGAAGCTAACATTTTTCATGTTGATAATTATGATTTCCATTAGTAATTATGGTATATATTACATTGCAGGATTTATTTCTTTTTTCACGGTGTTTTTTGTTTTTTTTTTTGCCTGTTTAACTTATTCAATGAAAGCCTTTTTTTAATTGAAGTATAGTTGATTTAAAATGTCCTGTTAGTTTCAGGTATACAGCACAGTGATTCAGTTTTATATATATGTGTATATATATATATTCTTTTTCAGATTATTTTCCCTTATAGGTTATTACAAAGGTTATAATAAAATACTGAGTGTAGTCCCTGGTGCTGTACATTAGGTCCTTGTTGGTTGGAAGGTTAATCCCAACCTCCTATTTATCTCTCCCCAACCCTTTCCCCTTTGATAACCATAAGTTTATTTTCTGTCTGTGAGTCTTTCTGTTTTGTAAATAAGTTCATTTGTATCTTTTTTTTTCAGATTCTACATATAAGTGATATCAAATGATATTTGTCTTTCTCTGTCTGGCTTACTTCACTTAGTATGATAATCTCTAGGTACATCCGTGTTACTGCAAACGGCAATATTTCCTTCTTTTTAAGGCTGAGTAATATTCCAGTGTGTGTGTGTGTGTGTGTGTGTGTGTGTGTGTGTGTGTGTATCACATCTTCTTTATCCATTCATCTGTCAGTGGACATTTAGGTTGCTTCCATGTCTTGGCTATTGTAAAGGGTGCATGTATCTTTTTTTTTTTTTTTTTTTTTTGCGGTACGCGGGCCTCTCACTGTTGTGGTCTCTCCTGTTGCAGAGCACAGGCTCCGGATGTGCAGCCTCAGCGGCCGTGGCTTACGGGCCCAGCCGCTCCGCGGCATGTGGGATCTTCCCGGACCGGGGCACGAACCCGTGTCCCCTGCATCGGCCGGTGGACTCTCAACCACTGCGCCACCAGGGAAGCCCTGCATGTATCTTTTTGAATTATAATTTTCTCTGGATATATCCCCAGGAGTGGGATTGCAGGGTCATATGGTAACTCTGTTTTTAGTTTTTTAAGGAACCTCCATATTGTTTTCCAGGAGGGCTGTACCAGTTTGCATTCCCACCAGCAGTGTAGGAGGGTTCCTTTCTTCCACATCCTCTCTAGCATTTAATATTTGTAGACTTTCTGATTATGGCCATTCCGACTGGAGTGAGGTAACACCTCATTGTAGTTTTGATTTGCATTTCTCTGATAATTAGCGATGTTGAACATCTTATTTTGGGCCTGTTGGCCATCTGTATGTCTTCTATGGAGAAATGTCAATTTAGACCTTTTGCCCATTTTTTGATTGGGTTTTTGGGGTTTTTTAAATTAATTTTTATTGAAATATAGTTGCTTTACAATGTTGTGTTAGTTTCTGCTGTACAGCAAAGTGAATCAGCTATATGTATACATATATCCCCTCTTTTTTGGGTTTCCTTCCCAGTTAGGTCACCACGGGGCACTGAGTAGAGTTCTCTGTGCTATACAGTGGGTTCTCATTAGTTATCTATTTTATACATAGTAGTGTATATATGTCAATCTCAATCTCCTAATTCATCCCACCCTCCCTTCCCGCCTTGGTATCCATACGTTTGTTCTCTACGTCTGTCTCTCTATTTCTGCTTTGCAAATAAGTTCATCTGTACCATTTTTTCTAGATTCCACATATAAGCGATATTATACGATATTTATTTTTCTCTTTCTGACTTACTTCTGTATGTCAGTCTGTAGATCCATCCATGTCTCTGCAAATGGCATTATTTTGTTCCTTTTCATGGCTGAGTAATATTCCATTGTATATATGTACCACATATTCTTTATCCATTCCTTTGTTGATGGACATTTAGGTTGCTTCAATGTCCTGAATATTGTAAATAGTTCTCATAGATAACTAATGAGAACCTACTGTATAGCACAGGGAACTCTACTCAGTGCTCTGTGGTGACCTAAATGAACATTGGGGTGCATGTATCTTTTTGAATCATGGTTTTCTCTGGGTATATGCTCAGGAATAGGATTTCTGGGTCATATGGTAGCTCTATTTTTAGTTTTTTAAGTAACCTCCATACTGTTCTCCATAGTGGCTGCACCAATTTGCATTCCCACCAACAGTGTAGGGGGGTGCCCTTTCCACCACACCCTCTCCATCATTTATTGTTTGTAGATTTCTTGATGCTGGCCATTCTGACTGGTGTGAGTTGATGCGTCATTGTAGTTTAGATTTGCATTCCTCTAATAATTAGTGATGTTGAGCGTCTTTTCATTGGCCATCTCTATATCTTCTTTGGAGAAATGTCTATTTAGGTCTTCAGCCCATTTTTGGGTTGGGTTGTTTGTTTTTTTGATATTGAGCTTCATGAGCTGTTTGTATATTTTGGAGATTAATCCCTTGTCAGTTGCTTTATTTGAAAATATTTTCTCCCATTCTGAGGGTTGTCTTTTTGTCTTTTTGATGGTTTCCTTTGCTGTGCAAAAGCTTTTAAGTTCATTAGGGCCCATTTGTTTATTTTTGTTTTTATTTTCATTACTCTAGGAGGTGAGTCAAAAAAGGTCTTGCTGTGATTTACGTCAAAGAGGGTCTGCCTATGTTAAAAGTATTATAGTGTCCGGCCTTACATTTAGGTCTTTAATGCATTATGAGTTTATTTTTGTAAATGGTGTTAGGGAGTGTTCTAATTTTATTCTTTTACATGTATCTGTCCAGTTTTGCAAGCACTACTTATTGGAGAGACTGTCTTTTCTCCATTGTATATTCTTGTCTCCTTTCTCATAGATTAGTTGACCATAGGTGCGTGGGTTTATCTCTGGGCTTTCTATCCTGTTCCATTGATCTATAATTCTGTTTTTGTGGCAGTACCATACTGTCCTGGTTACTGTAGCTTTGTAGTATACTCTGAAGTCAGGGAGCCTGATTCCTCCAGCTCCATTTTTCTTTCTCGAGATTGCTTTGGCTTTATGGGGTCTTTTGTGTTTCCATACAAATTGTAAAAATTTTTGGTTCTAATTCTGTGAAAAATGCTATTGGTAATTTGATAGGGATTGCATTGAATCTGTAGATTGCTTTGGGTAGTGTAGTCATTTTCACAATATTGATTCTTCCAATCCAAGAACATGGTATATCTCTCCATCTGTTTTTGTTATGTTTGATTTCTTTTATCAGTATCTTATAGTTTTCTGCGTACACTTCTTTTGCCTCCTTGGGTAGATTTATTCCTAGGTATTTTATTCTTTTTGTTGCAGTGGTTAATGGGATTGTTTCCTTAATTTGTCTTTCTGATCTTTCATTGTTAGTTTGTAGAAATGCAAGCAATTTCTGTGTATTAATTTTGTATCCTGCAACTTTACCAAATTCATTGTTTAGCTCTATTAGTTTTCTCATGGCGTCTTTAGGATTTTCTATGTATAGTATCATGTCATCTGCAAACAGTGGCAGTTTTGCTTCTTCTTTTCTGATTTGGATTCCTTTTATTTATTTTTATTCTTTAATTGTCGTGGCTAGGACTTCCAAAACTATGTTGAATAAAAGTGACAAGAGTGGACATCCTTGTCTTGTTCCTGATCTTAGAGGAAATGCTTTCAGTTTTTCACCATTTAGAATGATGTTTGCTGTGGGTTTGTAGTATATGGCCTTTTTTATGTTGGCATAGGTTCCCTCTATACCCACTTTCTGGAGAGTTTTTATCGTAAATGGGTGTTGAATTTTGTGAAAAGCTTTTTCTTCATCTACTGAGATGATCATATGATTTCATTTTTCAGTTTGTTAATATGGTGTATCACATTGATTGATTTGCATACATTGAAGAATCCTTGAATCCCTGGGATAAATCCCACTTGATCATGGTGTATCATCTTTTTAATGTTTTTTGGATTCTGTTCGCTAGTATTCAATATTTTGTTGCGGATTTTTACATCTATGTTCATCAGTGATATTGGCCTGTTATTTTCTTTTTTTGTGGTATCTTTGTCGGGATTTGGTATCAGGGTGATTGTGGCCTCATAGAATGAGTTGGGAGTGTTCCTCCCTCTGCAATTTTTGGAAGAGTTTGAGAGGGATAAGTGTTAGCTCTTCTTTGAATGTTTGATAGAATTCTCCTGTGAAGCCATCTGGTACTGGAGTTTTGTTTGTTGGAAGATTTTAATCACCGTTTTAATTTCATTGCTTGTGATTCATCTGTTTGTGTTTTCTATTTCTTCCTGGTTCAGTCATAGAAGGTTGTACATTTCTAAGAATTTGTGCATTTCTTCCAGGTTGCCCAATTTATTGGCATAGAGTTGCTTTTAGTAGACTCTTATGATCCTTTGTATTTCTGCGGTGTCAGCTGTAACTCCTTTTTCATTTCTAATTTTATTGATTTGAGTCCTGTCCCTTTCATCCTGGTGAGTCTGGCTAAAGGTTTGGAAATTTTGCTTATCTTCTCAAAGAACCAGCTTTTAGTTTCATTGATCTTTGCTGTTATTTTCTTTGTCTCTCTTTCATTTATTTCTGCTCTGATCTTTATGATTTTTTTCCTTCTACTAACTTTAGGTTTTGTTTGTTCTTCTTTTTCTAGTTGCCTTTGGTGTAAGGTTAGATTGTTTATTTGAGATTTTTCTTCTTTCTTGAGGTAGGATTGTATTGCTATAAACTTCCCTCTTAGAACTGCTTTTGCTGCATCCCATAGATTTTGGGTCATCATGTTTTCATTGTCATTTGTTTCTAGGTATTTTTTTTATTTCCTCTTCGATATCTTCAGTGATCCATTGGTTATTTAGTAGCATATTGTTTAGCCTCCATGTGTTTGTGGGGTTTTTTTACAGTTTTGTTTTTTTGTAATTGATTTCTATTCTCATAGTGTTGTGGTTGGAAAAGATGCTCGATATGATTTCAATTTTCTTAAATTTATTAAAGCTTGATTTGTGACCCAAGATGTGATCTGTCTTGGAGAATGTTCCATGTGCGCTTGAGCAGAAAATGTATTCTGCTGCTTTAGGATGTAATGTCCTATAAATATTAATTAATCGATCTGGTCTAATGTGTCATTTAAGACTTGTGTTTTCTTATTAATTTTCTGTCTGGATGATCTGTTCATTGGTGTAAGTGGGGTGTTAAAGTCCCCCACTATTACTGTGTTACTGTCAGTTTCCCCTTTTATGGCTGTTAGCCCTTGCCTTATATATTGAGGTGCTCCTATGTTGGGTGCATAAATATTTGCAATTGTTATATCTTGTTCTTGGATTGATCCCTTGATCATTATGTAGTGTCCTTCTTTGCCTCTTGTAATAGTCTTTATTTTAAAGTCTATTTTGTCTGATATGAGTATTGCTGCTCCAACTTTCTTTTCCATTTGCATGGAATATCTTTTTCCATCCCCTCACTTTCAGTCTATATGTGTCCCTGGGTCTGAAGTGGGTCTCTCGTAGACAGCATATACACAGGTCTTGTTTTTGTACCCGTTCAGCCAGTCTGTGTCTTTTGGTTGGAGCATTTAATCCATTTACATTTAAGGTAATTATCGATATGTATGTTCCTATTGCCATTTTCGTAGTTGTTTTGGGAGTTTTTTGTAGGTCTTTTTCTTCTCTTGTGTTTCTATATGGGCTTTTTTTCTTTCTATATTCACAATGTATTTATTTCTCTCATCTCAGTTTACTCATCATGCATACTCCACTCTCTTCCAGTAAGACTTTGGGAAGAATAAAATTAAATATACAGGAAAAAGGGAAAAACATTATGAAATTTAAAAATAAATTTAAGCCACAGATATAGGAATCATCAAGCCCTAGATTAAAAAATTACCAATATTGTTATAAATGATTATACATTTTTGAAAATCAAGGCCAAAAAAGGCAAACAGATATTGTGCTACTCACAAATTATACTAATTCACATGTAAATATACATCTTTTCCTCAGAAATCAACTGGGAATTTTACTCCATGACATTTAACAATAGAGTAGAAAATATCTTTAACTATCACAAAGGTGTCTTAATTAATTTTAATTATTCTAGTAATAACTTTTTATAAAATTTTCCAGAAGATGCAGAATCACTGTTTTAATGGCTAGGACTTAAAGAATTCTTCTATGAAGTACAGGGTATTATATTAAATCAATATAGAAGACTGAAACAGAAGGTCCAGACACTTTTTTTTATGTACTCTTAATACTGGGATAGAACTTTGAAAATATTTTCTGATGGATATTAAAAATGTCTTGTAGGCTGTCCTCAAATGTTAGTGTCTTAAAAGAGTCTTTGGCAGGTATTGAATGGCAGTAGACATGAATGAATCCCCTGATAAGTATATTTCCTTCACATATGTTGCTAAAGTGAAATTCATTTGCTTTATATAGCAGAAGCAAGTGAGGGAAAGTCATCATGCTTTGAATTTTTAAGAATTGGATATTTAATCTTAAAGAAAATTCAGAATTGTTGCAGGCATTATGCATCATCAGTTAGATGCAAATCTGTACTCAGAAAAGAGCTTTGGCTCTTAAGTGCTATGAGAAAACGTTGGATGTATGAACTTTAAACCACAGGAGATATTACAAAGTGAAAACAAAAATTACGAAAGTGTTAGTAGCTCTGTATAACTCATAGAATGTCTAAATTGTATAAAGGATTAGGCCATAATAAACCATGAAGCCAAAGGAAAGTTTTGATGCTATCATTTAAGTCTACTGGTTTAAATGTTGGAGAACACACATGGAACACAAACCATTTTCGATTAAGTGGAATGGATACTGAGATGCCTTTCCAGTCATGAATCAGTCATGAAGCGTAATCTCAACACAAACCCACTACCAAAATGCAAGAAGTATGAGGGTGTTGCTTTGTCCTTTTTGTATTTTCATAGAGGAAAGGCATTTATTAAGTTCACTAAAAGATCTAGTAAGTGATTATAGATTAAATAGTAAAAATATATGAGGAAACAGCCATTTGGCAATTTAAGGTTGGGATTAATGTCTGGGTATAAGTGATATGGTAATGTAAGCATAAAAGTAACTAGTAAAAATTAAAAGAATAAATTAAAATTTGTACAGAAAAATTAGAATCAATGTTTAAAGAATCATCCTGATAAACTGTCCTCTGTTTACTAACTCTGGAGACTAGTTCAAGAGATCTCTGGGTATTATAAATAGGCAGAAGATAACAAATAGCTTGTAATGTTTCCAAGAGTAATTTTGGTTTAAACACAAGGCTTTACGTGGTAACTGCCCCAAAGTACCTTGTTCTACAAATCTTAACTTCTAACTGGTTTGAAAGACTGAAAGAAGGTAGACCAATCCATTAGGCTGGATAAAACTCTTTCTGAAACTATATTTACTTACAATTACAACTCACTAGCGATTTTCCTCTTTGAAGATCTCTAATTTCTAATGAAGTAGTTGGAATTGGTATATATTTAACACCTACTAAGAGTGTGATTATTCAATGTACGGAAGCAGAGTGTTAAGAAAATTCAAGTCCTTTTGAGGGGAGGGGGAATGCCACAATTTAAAGAGGAAAATTACTTTAACAGCTCAGTTTTGATGACAGTAAGTCTTAAAGACTTCTCTTTAAGGAATTATTCTGGCTTTCTTTTTCCTGAATAAATGTAATTGTCTTATAGTCAGCTTTCAATTACCTCCACCCAATCTGAGTGGAACAGAAATGTCCTACCCCTCCACGGCTATCTGTTGTCACTAATAATCTGAGTTGGAAAATCATAACTATGAAATGCATGTTTGTGCCAAGAAAAAGATTTCATAATTTTAAAGTAGTAGTATTACTTGAATTCATCTATTATGTATTTCTATGCTATGAAAACTGGGACCACAACTAAAATATGATACCAGACACAAACTCTTATTCAAAGATTGTAGCTCTCCCAAAGGATAAAGATAAAGCAAATTGATAACTTTAATCTCAACATCAGCTATGGAGATTGTTAGTAAGACAGCTGAATTTACCCAAGAAAACCCCTAAAGTAGAAGTTATTTGTTCATATGCACAGTGCAGAATCCTCACATTTCAAATTTCTAACAAAATTTAACACTAATTCTAAAGTGTACTTTAAAGTTAATTAAAGGTAAAATGTCTGTCTTTAAGCCAAAGCTGAAAGAGAAAGTACTACAGTAACTTGGAAGTCAAACTTGGTGACTTCCATTCTGTGAAAGGACAGAAAAATGATTCCTTGGCACTTAGATTCACACAAGTGTATATTATAGTTTAAGGCAAGCTAGCTTAATTAACCACTTGATCTTAATGTGAGTTAGTTAAAATATAGATACGTATATTTTATAATTATTTATAGGTAAGAATAATTTTTGCTGAACTGTGGTAATGTTCTCTTTTGCTCTGACAAAGAAAAAGGAAAAGAAGGAAGAAAGGGAGGGAAGGAGGGTGGGAGGAAGGAAAGAAATTTGAAAGTTATGTTAATGAGCCAACTTGAAAATACCCTATATTTTATTATGTATCAGCCTAGTATTTGTGCAAGAGAAAACGTTGTTACCTAAATATCCCAAAGGATAAGCATTAAAAAAGAAAAAAAGAGCCAATTTGTGTCAGCAGTTCAGTCAGGGAAGTCAGAGCAGTGAGCTAATTGGAGCAAGGGAAGGTAACAGATTGGGATGACAATTTTCAAGTTTAAAATGTATTCGTCTATCCCTCATAATGCAGAAATATTTATTTGCTGCCTTCTTCACTGTTAGGATTTATCTTTTTCTCTTCTTCCGTGAATTTCTTTTTCCTTCTGTAGTCCCTTCTGAAAGGGAACAGGAACGCTGCTCTTGAATTGCCTTCCTCCATTAAGAGCCAAAGTCTACTCTGAGAACCTTCTGGGGAACTCCCAGTTGCTGAGACATGAGTTAAAATCTAGCAAATGGATTTATTGATTGTTACAAAAATAAAATATAGATGTTTATAAGCTTAATAGCCTTACTACAACATTAACACTACTTCCTTGATCATATTAATGGCACAGACTGGACATTATTTCAATAGCCACCTTAGTTCTAAAGCCAAAAGAACTTAATTTATAAAATGGCCTTTTATTTATAACAGATAAATGTGCAGTACAGTTGCATTTGCACTTGATTGAAAGCTACATTGAATTATATGCCATTCTTTGGAGAGAATTCTACTTTAGATTTTTTTTTTTTTGGAAACAATCAAACAGCTGCTTTTAGTTTAAATAGTTTATTCTTGCTAAAAGCGATGGCAGTCCAGAAACATTTTTCTATCAAGGTTTATCTCCACTTGTTAAAGTTTAGATAAGAGACTGCCAGATTTTCTGCTTCAAAAGAGATAAGAACAACTGTAACCACAGACACTGCTCATTTATCACTAGCATGTATGGTTCTGCAGAACAAAGTAAAAATGCATCTATCTCTGCTTAGAAAGAGGATACATTTGTATTAGACCAAGGAAGAAATATCAGATATTTAATTTCAAAAGATAGTGACACAGTTTTTGTGCAAGAGGAGAGAATAGTTCATAACTAATACAATAATGAAATTTTAAAGATAAAGTTGATAAGTTAGTTTTGAACTTCACTAGATTCAGGTGTTTTTAAGGGTTTTTGGAGAAGAGTGAATGTTTAAAATTGTCACTTATTTTTATGCTAATGATCAGGATTGAAACATAGTGGTTTGTCTATTCACAAAGATTTGCAAATATTTTTAATGACTACATAGTATCCTTTTTCAATTCAGCCTCCAGTATTTATGTGTACTTAAATAAATAAATTATTGAGGATTACTAATTATCACAAACAAAATAATTATTAGCAATTACTGTTTAGGTAGTACAGTCTAGGCATGATGCTAACAGAGAATTAAAAGACAACAAATAAAGAATTCCAGAGGGAGAAGCTCTAAGAAAAATACAAATAATCAGAATATAGTATGAGAGGGATTATGGGAGAGCAATGAATAATTAATTTATGGATAAAGCAAAATTCATGGAAAGGAGGATATTGGACCTGGGACTTGAAGGATAATCAGGATTATACCAAATAGAGAATAAGAAAGGGTAAGGCATACTATTTAAGGGGCATAAGCAAAGGCACTGAATCATAAAATATTAGGAGTTTAGGGACAGAAATACAGTATGACTTGATCATACATTACCAGGTGCTGAAATGGTCTGGCAGGAAACACGTAGGAAATATAGATTTAATGAAGAAAATGTAATTGAAGCTCTGGCAAAATTGCATGGTACATTTTTGTCATGGCAAATACATCACTATGGCTAAAATATTTTTGGGTAACCAAGGAAAAAAGAAGCAGATAAAAGCCTGGAGAGATATGTTTGTAGCAAATTGACAAGCACATCACATCATGTTGTTTGTATTTAACTTCAGGCAGTGAAGGATCACTGAATTTAAGCTGAGAAATAACGTCATGAGATATTAATAGAGAAAACTACTAGTAATGCTGTGTAGTATAAGAATGTGAAGGAAGTGAATTGCATAAGACCAGGGTCATGTCGATTTTGCCTTCCCATCACTCTTCTTCCCCCTTTTAGTAAATGCACCTTTTCTTTTTTTCTGAATCTGGAAAGAAGGAGCATCCTACCTTACCTTGGCTGGGTTAATTTATCATTTATCCATGGCTACAGCTAAAGGACCAGAGAAGAGTATGTATGCCAGCTGCCTGACAGTTACAGATTAGAGGTGAAGAGAAGAGAGAAAGAGACTAATTCCTGACAGAATTCTATCCCCATATCTAATCTCTGAAAACAGCTCCATCCCATTTCTAAATTTTGTTTATGTGAGTATAGTATATTGAGTGTGAAAATGGCACCAACTCTTCCTCTCTTTACCTATGCCCTTTGCAATGTGAATTTTCATCTCCTTCCATCAAAAATAGCACCTATTTCCCTACACTTTAAATCTAGGATAGGCTGTGACTTGCTTTGACCAATAGAATGAGGAAGAAGTGACTGTGTTCCAGTTATGAGCCTTGGCCTCAGAAGGCCTACGTTCTCTTGAAACCCTGCCATTGCCATAAGAACAAACTCAGGGCAACCTGCTAAAGGTTGAGAAACCATATGGAAAAAAGTTGAGTTAGCCTAACTACTAGGCAGCCAACCTGCCAGTCTACCTCAGACACATAAACTAGCCCAGCCAAGGTTATTCAAACCCAGTCCATGTCAACAGAATTGCTCACCCAACTCACAGACTTACAGAGCAAAATAAATTTTAGTGTTATATTCTACCGAGGTTTTATGTTTTTTTCTGATGCAAAATTATTGTGGCAGTACATAGTTGATACAATAAGCCAACAAATTTCCCCTTTTTTGAGTAAGTTACTTGGATTTGAGGTTCTGACACAACAGGTTAAGAAGGCATTTCGATATCTAGGTGAGAGTTCAAGCCAGAAATACTGTGGAACGCACAAGTCATTAACATTAAAAACCAATCTAATGAGTAATGCACAAAACATTTATGCAATTGTATATGGTTTGGGACAAAGTGGGCATTATTATGAATGATGCTAAAATTTATATCTAGAAAAATTGGATGATTTATAATTAAAATGGAGAATAAAGAAGCAGACCAGGGCTTTCCTGGTGGCGCAGTGGTTGAGAGTCCGCCTGCCGATGCAGGGGACACGGGTTCGTGCCCCGGTCCGGGAAGATCCCACATGCCACGGAGCGGCTGCGCCCGTGAGCCATGGCCGCTGAGCCTGCGCGTCCGGAGCCTGTGCTCCGCAACGGGAGAGGCCACAGCAGTGAGAGGCCCGCGTACCGCAAACAAACAAAAAAAAAAGAAGCAGACCAGATAAATGTGCCCTAGGAAAACAGTAAGTGTAATAAAGGTATTTTGCATCTGATGTCCTAAGGGAAGTGAGGAGAAGAGTGGAGTTAACATTTAATGTTTCAAATGTTTATGGAGTTCAGATGGAGTCTGAAATGAAGGCATTGTGTTTGATAATTAGCAACGCATGAAAGGTGGAACTTTTCGAGAGGAATTTCAGTGAAAAAAATACAGTTAAAATGTAGTAGAAAGTACAGTCTGTGTAAATCATTAACAGTGATTGTTATATTCTCTATATCTACACATATATATTTTTGAAAGGTAGGAATACATATGTATTTACTCATTAATTTATCCATTCAACATTTATTTATTGCCTGCTCTGTGCCATGTTTATTGCTAGGGGTGGAGATAGAGCCTCTGACCATAGTCTAATGGATGAGATAATTTGTGCATATACACCTGAAAAACACTAAAAATAAGATGATAGAGGAAAATATTAAATAATATAAAATGTCAGATTATCATAGAGGTAAAAATAACCAGCTCTACCTTTCATAAGACTTCCTAAAAGATAACAAATTAATTAAGTTTTAAAGTGTGCATGTAAATTCTCCATTTGTGTTTTTGTTTGTTCATTTGTTTTGTTTTGGGGGATTGTTTTGTTTGTTTTTTAAGCTTTTTTATTAAAGTATAATGCGTACAGAAAATGCGTATATCATAAGCATATAGCTCAATGAATTCTCACAACCTGAACTTACTCAGTTCAAGAAACAGAACATAACCAGAACCCCAGAAGCACTCCCTGTGCTTGCTTCTAGGCCTTACTGTCCACCTCTCCTACCCCCCAGGTAAACACTACCTTGACGTCTAACAACATGGATTAGTTTTGCCTGCTTGGTATTTTATATAAATTGAGTCAAAGTTATATTTCATATTTTAGTAATATACTTTAGTGTCTGTCTTCTTTCACTCACATTATAAATGTGAGATTCATCCATATTAAATGTAGTTGTAGATAAATAATTCTCATTATTATGTTATATTCCATTGTGTGAATATTCTACAGTGTATTTGTCCATTTGGAATAGTGCTGCTATAAGTACTTTAGTACCTATCTACTGGTGAACATGTTTATGAATTTCTGTTAGGTATATATCTAGGAGTTGAACTGCCAGGTTATAGGGTATCAGGATGCTCAGCTTTATTTTATAAAACTAGTTTTCCAAAGTGGCCACACCAGTATACACTCCCCCCAGCACAGATACAAGTTCTAGTTACTCTATATCCTTTCCAGCACTTGATATTTACCATCTTTTTTACTGTAACCATTGTGGTGGGTATATAGTGATATCTCAGTACAACTTTAATTTTTATTACCTGTCCTCCATTCCCACCATAGTGTCTTCCCAAGACAGTTGGCTGATATCTGAGACCTGAGACCCAGGTCACCCTTCACATGACTGCACCATTTTACATGCCACTAGCAATAGTAAGCAATTAGTAAATTTAAATCTTCCCACACAAAAAAAAGCCTAAAGTCTGATGGATTAATTGGTTAATTGCATTAAGCATTTACAGGAGATATAACATCAACACTCCACAAAATTTTTCAGAAAATAGAGGAAGAAGGAACACTTTTCCACTCTATGAGGCCAGTACTACCCTGATACTGAAGCCATAAAAATATACCACAAGGAAAGAAAGCTATAGACTAATATGCTTTATAAATATAGATGTAAAAATTTTCAACAAAATATTAGCAAATAGAATCCAGCGACATATAAAAGGTTTATACATCATGACCAAATGGGGTTTATTCTTGTGATGCAAGACTACTTCAACATTCAAAAATCAGTCAATGTAATCTACCATATTAATAGACTAAAGAAGAAAAATCACATGATCTACAGATTCGGTACAACTTTATCAAATTTCCAGCAGGCTTTCTTTCCCAGAAATTGATGAACTAATCCTAAAATTTATGTAGAAATAGAAAGGACCAAGAATAGCAAAAAGGAATTTGCCAAAAAGCAAAGTGGGAAAACAGTCACCTCCCAATTTCAAAATGATTATAAAACTACAGTAATCAAATTACTATGGAGATAGAAAGAAGTAAAGATGAGGCTGGGGTAAAAAAACAGTCCAGGTAACATGTTTTTCAACCGTCAGTTATTTCCATAAAAGTCATCAAGATTTTTTGCATATCAATGTATTACCTATATATGTCTTTACTTATTGCTTTCTTTTGTATCAACTTGCTTTAAAATTCAAACCTATTCATTCAGAGAGAATACTTATATTATCTTAAAATAAAATAAATAACTATTTTTTAATTTATTCTTATATGCAATCTAAAATAATCTTCTGTACTACTAGTGGCGTGTGTACAATTTAGAAAACAATACATTATCATTCATTGGATTACAAAAAGGAGAGGATAGAGTTGACAGACAGCAAGAGAAAGATTCACCAAGGCCTGGTAACTGATTGAATGATGGTGGAAATATTAGCTAATTTTATATTAGACACTTAATATGTGCTGAACACAACTGTAAGCACTTCACTGTGAGAATACCATTATTATCTCCATTTTATGGAGGTATCCACATTTTATAGATGAAAAGTAAGGCATGGAGTCTAGTAGGATACTGTTCAGGTTTCTCATCCTGTTGATTTTCTCTAAAGATTCAGATGGGTAAAATAAAGAAAAATTCAACATTATCGTGAATAAGCAAACATTTATTGGGCACTTGTTTATTATTATTATTAGATATTATAATCAGATTTTGATGGTATATGTTGATAATTACATCCAGACACAAAGAAATAACCATATTTCCCCTGCTTATGAAAACTAACCACTTGTCTTCTACTACCATGTTAATTTCCCTGTAGAATTATTCTTAAAGAATGGCAGCAAGTTAAAGATTAAAGTCCCCATTGAGACAGTGTCTATAATGCTAAGGGAGAACTCTGGTGAACTTGAATTGAAATGTATAACTTGGGCATACAACCTTCTGCTGATCTATCTTTTTTAATCCCCCGTTCATGTGGTAAATGAATACTGGGTACCTGGTACACTGTGTCAAGTACTAGGATTATAAGATTAAACCTACAACTCTCTACCTTCCTGGAGTTTATGTTCCATTGAGAGAAGAGAGACGATTAACAAGCAAATTACATTTTCAGTATATTGGATGATCATAGCTGGCATGGGGGAATAAATCAGCGAAAAGCAATAGGGAGAGCCAGAGGGATAGGAATGCAGTTTGTAGTGAGGGTGGATGAGGAAAGGTCTCACTGAGAGCTGTGCTCTTTGACAAAGACCTGAGGAAAGTAAGTCATGATATAACCAAAGTAAAAGTATTCTAGGCAGAGGTAGAGAGTGAGGGCTGGAAGTCTTAGCTAGGGTGTTATCCGTTCAACCACCTACAAAGAGGAAGTGGAAGAGAAAGAACCGAACAATGGCAACCACCCTTTAAGTTATTGTTACCCCATTTGCTGGTTATTGCGGTTGATGACATCTTGTACTTGAGCTCTGATCAGAGACCAGCAACTAGCTCTTCCCTGAGGAAAAACTAAGAATGGGTTTAACTGAGGCAAGCATGACATGAGAAAAGTGTAAATGTATTCTTCCCAATGCCAATCTCAGATTATTGATAGATGAATAGAGTGTCTTTGAATAACTTCAGTGTGTGCCAGATTGTGTTCAAAGGATTGCTTTTCTAAATTAACTTCCCTGTGTTATCATCATGTATGCATCTACTTGACTTAATTCATCGCTAAAATAAAGCCAATTCTATGCTTAAATACAATAGCTGTTTTCTAGTATATTATGGAATAATTGAAGGTAAGAAGTTTAAACACTATAATAATGCAATTAATCACTATTTTGTTAGAGTTCTCTCACTTAAATGTAATCTTATTTTTAATAAAGTATTGACTTTCAGTTTATAAAAATCAATACCTCATTGGAAAAGAATTTTATGATAGTATAAATATGTGTTCAACCAGTAAAGTTGCTCATAAGAGGAAAACAACCTTCAAATATAGGATATTATTGAAATGAGTTTCTTATATCTGCACTGGAAAGTCCCTGTTTCTAAAATTGTAAGAAGAGGGTGATTATAAGTATGAATCAAAAGCTGCTGAAATGTCAGCAAACTTCAATAAAAGAGACGCTAGTCTGGCTTTCCAATATGGCTTTACCAGAACTAGAAAATTATAAATGAAGAAGGTATAGCTATCATGAAACGGTTTGGTGCCTTTAAAAGGAGGCCAAGGGAGTCTTCCCTCAGGTCTTCTTCTTGTGGCCAGCAAAACAATATACATGTTTTGGACCTAATACCATAGTAAACTCTGGCAATATCTATTGGCTTCTTTGAATTGTCCTATAGTGGAAAGACATGTCTGTCCAGCATTCTGACCTTTTTCATATCAGCTCTGGAGTAGAATAAGCCACAAAAGTGATAAATTTTAGACCATGATCAGTATCATCCACAAGGTACAAAAATACACTCCCCCAAAAGATGCAGATTTACACTAAATCAATATTCTTTTTGTAGATTTAGTAATTTCTTATTCTGTTGTCAGAGTTGATATAACCTTAAAATAAGTATTTCATGGGATTTATTTAGCTCTCATTTCTTAAGCACTGACTATTCTAGCCAGTAGGCTAGACTGTTGGGAAGACAAACAGAAGCCTCAAACACAGATCTTACTTTCCAAAAGTTTGTGTTCCAGTGGAAATAAAAACATAATTGTGCTATATTATGATATGTACTATGGTAAAGGCATGCAAAAATTGTTTTAGTAGCTCCTAGTAGGAAGTGATTTTTTTCTCTGAAGAAGTCTAGGAAGACTTCCCAGAGGTGGTGACAATTCAATGGTATATGAAATATGAATATATGTTCACCATTTGTAGAAGTGAAATGAGATAGCATGTGAGAAAGCATATGCAAAGTTGTAAAATAATATGTCATGTTTGGTGAATGAAAATTAGTTCAGTATGATGATGGTATTGGGAAGCAGGGGACAAATGTTTGAATGGCTTTTAAACATTGTTGATAATTTAAGACTAAACCCTTTAGAGAATTTGAAGACATTGAAGGTTTTTAAGTAGGATTATTACATTTTATTTTAGGAAGATAAAATGTGGAGCAGTGTAAAACAACTATTATTTATTACAAACACTTAAATAAGTGACATTAAATGGTTTAATGGAAAGATTAAAGGCTATGTATTTATACAGACATGTTCATATACTATCACAGCCATTTTATCACCTTTACTTTTTAACCTTTAGAGCCAGTTTTCCCTCCCTTTTGTAAAATGGTGATTATATATCAACTTGCATGATAGCTGGAAAAAATTCACACAGTATCAGGTACATGGCAGGTGTTCAGTAAATATTTTATCACCAATGGGTTTTATTCACAGGGTTGTTATGAAGATAAAAAATAATTTATACACTTCAAGTTCCTAGTATAAACCCTGGCACATATAAAGCACAATGTTTCATTTCCCTTTCTCTTTCTTTTTAAACTGAAATAAGAAATTTTTGATGGTTATGTTTACAAGAAAAAACAAAAAATAATAACTCATTTTGAAGGTGCCATAAGGAAATCTTGGGGATTGAGCAGTGTGATTAAAAAAAGTGACATAATAAAGTTATGTGATATCCATTCAAACAAAAAATGAATAGTTTTCAAGTGAAATGCTGACATCTATGTATAAAACTAAAATATAGAATGATTTCAGATATAAGAGAGATAATTTATCCATAAATGTGATCATGGAAACATGCACATGATATAGTGTTGAGCATACAAAACAAAAGTATATAGTATTATATGCATAAGATACAATTTGAAAGATACATGCCAAACTGTTAATATAATTTCTGTGATGATTGGTCACTTTCAATTATACCTTATATTGTTCTGCATCTTTTTCATTTTTTATAGTTGTAGGCATGTTTTACATTTTTATTATAAATACGAAACTTGGTAATACAAACACACACAATTTATTTTACACTAAGATAAGACACAAAATATGGCATTAAAAATCAAAACGCCAATTCCTTTTACAAAGGGATCCAGCTCACAAAAATGTAAAGGGGAAGTAGTGGCTTTACCTCAGTGATAAGGTTGACATTGAGAAAGTCCAGGGGAGGGTAATTGAAGAGACATACAGAGCCATGTTTCCACTCGTTTATGGTTGGTTACTGACTACCAACACTGCTGCCTTGTAAGGACCGCAGAGGCAATCTGTGTGGCTTACAATTAAGTAAGGAAAGATAAATCTCCTCCTTTATTCAACACAGAATTAGAAGCAAAAGGGGTCAGGGACTGAGGTGATAAATAGCATGAAATTAAACTTCAGCATATGGCACCTACAGTGACACAAGAAATATCTTCAGAGACTCCAGCTAGAGTTAATAAAGTTTTCATCATTTTCAAATGATAAATTGATGGTGTAAGATTATGATATGGATTAATATGGAGTTACAGAGAGTCTCGTTATGAGTTGCATAAAAGAATGTTGGCAATGTTAAAGGGGAAAATGCTATTTTTCATGTAGATGAGCACTATGATTTTCTCTTTTAAACACTTTATGAACATTTTGCATTTGTAATAGTATGTTTTTCTGATTAGAAAGCCGAAGGCTGAGAGGGAACATCTGGAAAAATACAAACTAAAATTACCTGCTAATCCAATACATCATGTTTAATTTCTTTTCACCCTCAATTGAATCTTGTCTTTCTAAGATCAACTATAACACTCTACCTGCCAAATCCTATAGCCCCTATTTCTTCCTTTTTCAAATGTGTGTGTTTGCATACACTATAGAGTAATAAAAATTAGTAAAAAGTAGCAAGAATAATTTGAAATCACTCCTTTGTTCATCACCTTATGACTATAGTTGTCACCATTTTGGTTTCTTGCCATCCCACAGTTTTCTTTTTCACTTTTATTTTTACTGTGCTATATATATAGACTTCATAAGCACAAGCATTTTACATGTAACCTCAGCACATGTATTTTAATAGCAGCAAAATATATCTATGAGTTTGTACTATATATTACATCATTCTAAAGCTGGCTATTTAGGGTTTTTTCAGTATTGAAATATTACAAAATATTTAAATATGATAAATATATTTTCATGCTTTTTTTCTCTATATATGTAATTGTTTCCTTAGGCTAGATGAGTTAGCCTTCTCGGCCATGCTATCAAGAATCAATAATAATACTTGTAAATAACTCCCTGACACCACTCACCCTGGCCCAAACCAGAGCTGCCTATGAGAGGTAGGTAAGCTCTAAGTCAACACCTCTTTATTTGGAGTATCTGCCTAGCTGAAATTTAATTTTGACTTCATACATGAAACCACCATTTGTTTTCTCATTCCATAGAATCTTTTTTCTTTTTTCAGCCTTACGGAGGTATAATTGACAAAATTGTCATAGAATCTTAATGCTTATTGTGTGCTGTTGCTGACTGACCTTTCAAGTAGGGGTCCTAGTGTACCTTAGTTGCAATCCTCTGACGCGTAATTCTGTCAGTCAAGATAGACTAGGTTATGTCATAGTAATAAACAAAATGAATATTCTAGTGGTTTTCAAAACAAAGCTTTGTTTCTTTTCACCTCACATATCCATTGCTAGTGGAAAGAGCATGGAAAGGGACATCTTTGGAGTGAGAGAGACTTGGTGGGGGTTGGGGGGCATTGAAACTCTAGCTCCTCTTGGAAATCAAAGTTGGAAAAAGTGTTCCTATTGTGCTATATGAAGAAACCAAAACACATGAAGCCAGAAAACAAACTACTCATAATGCTCCAGTGACACTTAAGTTTTCATATGTTATTGATGGACGTTTAAATTCATCCAACCCAATGTGAAGGCAACTTGATTATATGTGTGAAGAGCTTCAAAAATAGTTATCTCAATAATCCAGTGATTCTTTTTCTAGAGCTTTAAATAGAAATGTTGACCTGTTTGTCTGGCGGATATGTCTGTTACCGAAAGAGCTGGAACTTTGGTGGGGATTTTTGCAAAATTGAGAACATTTATTTAAAATCATGTGATTTAAATTCTGTTATATGTATATTTGAAATTTGTTTGGGTGGCACAGAGGACCCTCAAAGTAACAGCTATTGTGGTACATTATGTTATTATTCATAAATGTTCCCTCCCACTCCCTGGGGAAGGATTACACCGTCTCTCACAGATGCAGGCTTAGCCACGTGACACGCTCTCATCAATGAACTTTACAGAGAAGTGAAATGTGTTACCTGTGGGCAGCAGCTTTAAGTCCTTTCTGCAGTGATATCTGGCAGGGGTCCAGACTGAGGCTTTTCCATCAAGATTACTAGGCAGAGCTTCCTATTACGTTTAGAATAAACCCATACTCCTAACCATGGCCTACAAAGTTATATATGATCTGGCTCCTGTCTACCTCCAAACCTCATTTCACTACTCTCCAAACTCTCCTCCAGACACTCAGGCTTCCTTGCTGCTCTCATTCTCCAAGTACTTGACATTTCATGTCCTTTATTCTGTCTTCCCTCCCCAAGGAGCACATCTTTTTCCTCCCTATATTTTCTATCTCTACTCAAATATTATCTTCATGAAGAGAGAGTTCTTCCCTGATTATAGATCTAATACTGCAGGCTTTTCTTCTTGTTTATCTTCCTACTCTTTTATTTCTCAGTTCTAAAACCATTGTTTTTATATTTTTAAAAATCTGTTTACTGGTTTACTGCCTGGATAGCTCACTGCTGGGTTCCCAGTGCTTAGAAAAGTACCTGACACATAACATCTGTTCAATAAATACGTGCAGGTTAAATTAATTAACAAATGTAACTTAGAGCAGGACCAAGGTTCACATTCTTGAATAAATTGTTTGTTTTCTTGCTGCAAGAAATTTTCATGAATATCAACAAGCAGAAAATAACTTAACTCCTTGAAACATATACTAAAAACCCAGGAAGGCAGACCATATAAATACAGCAACAACACTAGTATATCTGTCAAAATAGATGTTTTAGCTATTTCATCCTGATATTATAAAAGACTGAGAATAAAGCTCATGTCATGGTAGAGCAAGATGAAAAAATCTGTGGTAAAAAGTGCAAATTGGTTGTGAACACTTAATAGCTATCAACCATGCCTACTTTCTAATGTTCCATTAACTTGCAGGTAAAATGAAGATATACAGATTATTTTAAAGATTAAACTAGAAAGCTGTATTCATTTCTTACTGTAGTGTCTGTCATATAGGAAGCACTCAATAAATATTAGCTGTTTTATATTATCTTTAATAAATATGCTTTAAATTTTTGGGTATATAACACATCACTATTTTGAAATAGGTTACCTAATCATATTTTCCAAATCAAATGTCTATTTAATAATGAAAAAGTAGGCATTACATTAGATATACACTTTAACTTAAGAATTTGACCATTGTAGAATAAAACTTTCTTCCTCATAAGTACATAGACTCCATAAAAGAAATTCCTACAGAGTGTCAGGCTTTGGTGATATTTTTTTATCTACTACATGTTTTATCACAAGAATATAAATATGTTTGACTTAAATTGCAACAGCTGGGCTTCCCTGGTGGCGCAGTGGGTGAGAGTCCGCCTGCCGATGCAGGGGACATGGGTTCGTGCCCCGGTCCAGGAAGATCCCACATGTTGCGGAGAGGCTGGGCCCATGAGCCACGGCCGCTGAGCCTGCGCGTCCAGAGCCTGTGCTCCGCAATGAGAGAGGCCACAGCAGTGAGAGGCCCGCGTACTGCAAAAATAAATAAAATAAAAATAAAATAAAGGTCATATATGATAAACCCACAGCTAACATCATATTCAATGGCGAAAAGCTGAAAGCATTTCCTCTGATATTAGGAACAAGATAAGGATGCCCACTCTCACCACTTTCATTCAACATAGTTTTGGGGGTGCTAGAGACAGCAATCAGAGAAGAAATATAATTATAGGAATCCAAATTGGAAAAGAAGAAGTAAAACTGTCACTGTTTGCAGATGACATGATACTACACACAGAAAATCCTGAAGTCGCCACCAGAAAACTACTAGAGCTCATCAAAGGATTTGATAAAGTTGAAGGATACAAAATTAATATACAGAAATCTGTTGCATTTCAGTATACTGGCAATGAAGTATCAGAAAGAGAAATTAAGGAAAGCTTCCCATTTACCATAACATCATAGAGAATAAACTACCTAGGAATAAACCTACCTAAGGAGGCAAACGACCTGTACTTTGAAAACTATAAGATGCTGATGAAAGAAATTGAAGACAGCACAAACTGATAGAAAGGTATAATGTGTTCATGGATTGGAAGAATCAATATTGTTAAAATGACCATACTACCCAAGACAATCTGCAGGTTCAATGCAACCCCTATCAAAATACCAGTGACTGTACACTGACTGTACAGTACATTTTTCCCCAGAAAGTACACATAATAAGAAGTAAACTGTATTAAAAAGTGAAATTGCAAGACTACGATCAGATGAAAACAATAAAAAATAAAGGAATATAAAAGGAGAATGTGGGGGGCTACGATTTTCTTTAGCATATATTCCCATTCTCAGTCTGAATAACATGGAATACTTATTTGAACTCCTTACGAATACCTGATTGTCCCTTTCAGAGCCTGATCCTGTCATTTAAAGAAAATGCTATTATTAGTGAGTTAGATAATTATGTCAGTAGTCCTCTTAAGTGTTAGAATAATGCTAATTTGTTATCTTTCCACCCTCCCCCTCTAAGCCCTACTACACAAGGAAGAGAGAGCTATATGTTAAGCATTCTCCTCAAAAAATTTAAATTTTTCCTTAAAAAAGTAAATCCTCCCTATCACAGAGTTTGCTAGCATTCCCCAAATCTGTTCTCCACTTCTCCCTTATTAATAGCGTCTGCAGTATTTAGCTTGGCACATGGAGTCTGACCACATTATCCTAGTCACAGTTTCAGCTCAAGTTTGGCCATGTGACTACATTATGGCCAGGGGACTCCTGGGAAGTGCTCTTACACACAGGGTGCCTTTCCATCCTTCCTTTCTCTCTTCTGCTGTCTGGGACACAGACTTGATGATAGAACTTTGAGCAGCTATTTTGGACCTGAAACAGAGCTGAGTACTGAGAATAATGCAGCAATAAAATAGAATCCCTAATGATTTCCTTAATTTACCATGCCAACACTGGACTCCTACCTCCAGATTGCTTTTATATGAAAGAGAAATAAAGTTATTATTTTGAATTTTTGTCAGTTGTAGCCAAACCTAATTTTAACTGAAAAACCCACACCCATGGGGTTTTCTTTTGTATTAATAAACAAAAATATTACTATCAGAATACTTGCAAACTATAACAACAAAAAACAACAAAAGGATCAAAAGTATAGACAGTTAATTACTTAACTGGAGAATTAGGGTGATCCAAACTACTCCTGATTAACTAAAAATTTAAAAATAAAGCAAACCCAAGGTCATAATTATTTTAGAAAGCATTTATGTGTACTGTTTTCTGAATTCCATTTCATGGAAGGGAAAGCAAAAATATCAGAATCTATGGTTCATTGATAAACACCTGTTTCCCCCTGCAGTTATGAGCATATTAGGTGACATGATGTGGAAACAGAAGCTCCAAGGAAGAGGGATCAACTGTGAGAATAATGTCACAGGAGTTTTACATTTGACTGTTGTTCAAGCTTCAAGGGGCTAGGCCCAGCTAACAACTACAGAAATGAGATTCTGTTGCTTCCGGGAAAGTAGGTTCTTTAAGGATATCCATCTGAAAACAGATGGAATTGATCTAGAGCAGTGTTTTGCTCCCAGACAACAGGGCTGGCAGAAACTGAACAAGAAAGTTGGACCCAGCCAGTCAGCTGGTTGGGATAAAGGGCAAGAGGAGGCTACACCTAGGGTCAACCTCAAAACTTAAGAAGTTAGCAAACCACAGAGATGGTAGGCAGAACTATTTCAAGAAGACAGACCATGACAAAGTTATTGAGGAAAAAAACAAAGGAACAAATAAAAACAAACAGTAAAACAAAACAAATCACTTCTTTAAAGCAGCTACCATGATATCTGTTTGCCTGAAGCAGAGTTAACTAGGAGGGAAGAGGTATGGAGTGAGCTCTGAGGTCACTCAGAAGCTTGGGGTCTGCATCCTGGCAGATGGAGAGTCATATGTATGTTCTGCCTTTGTCATATGTGCCTTTTAAATGGATCACTCTATCAGGATGGAAGAGGATGGCTTAAGGGAGAACCAATTTGGATTTAGCCTTTTAGGATACGGAGGCAGTGGAGGGAAATAATGAGGGCTTCAACCAGGGAAGAAGAGGTAAAAAGGAAGAGGAATGATCCTTTTCAAGGCATAATTAGGTGTTAAAATTAGCATACCTGGAGATCTGAGCGGTGGGGAAGGGGGAGAAGAATGGTATGAACCAGGGCTCTCACTATAAGAAGCCAGGGCTCTAGTTTGGTGGGTTTGCAGATGGTACTGCCCCAACTGGAATAGAAAATAGAAAATATTGGAGGAAAATCAGGTTTAGGGGGAAAGAACCTGTTCTAGGTTTGGAAGATACTGTTTGAAGTACCTATTGGACATCCAGGTGGAAAGAGGCACAGGAGTTTTGTCTTTCTGAGTAAACCTCAAGAGAGCATTTTGCACTCTTGATACACTAAACTCAATGTAATGGCCAGTTACCCAGGTTTGGCTGGGGCCTGTGACAATGGCAAAATGATAAGACTACCCTTTCTTGGTCATAGCTATGGCAAGGGTCAGAGCAACAATACAGTGTGAGAGAACAACAGCTATATGCAGTCTATAATGCATTACAACAGGTGGGAGACATTATAAAAGGCCTATGTGAGTCATCGAGCAATGCAGAAACCCCACTATGCAGGCTCTAGAAGAGCTGTGCACGACATACAGGACCCCCATCGACATTGATAGTGACCAAGGAACCCACTTTACCCACCAAAAAGTTCAGGAATGGGCCTCTAAAAATGACATATGCTGGCATTTCCACCTGCCCTACAACCCCACTGCTGCTGGGCTAATTGAAAGGATGAAAGGACTACTTAAGCAACAATTGAGACAGGAAATCTATAACCGAACATTCCAGCAGCAATCATCCCAGGGCCTACGCCACGTTAACCCAGAGACAACTAGTGAACACCATCCGAGTTCAACTGTTGACTGCCAAAGGACCACTGCCAATTATAGGTCAGGACAATAACTCACTTTTGCCCTTACCACAGAATCTTCCCCCCGAGGAACATATTATAAAATGGCCCTGGGACTGGCAGTATTCGACATCAGCTGTGGGGACTGAGTGTGGACAGGTGGTGTGGTACTGCAGGCCCGGACAAAAACCACAGACCACTATGGATACTGAAATGATTTGAGACGAAAGCACCTGCCAAGACAGTGTGACTCAGAAACATAAAAAGAAACCTGATGACCAAGGAGCCTTCATAGCAGCTTTGTATGAAGACCTTCAGCTCTCTTTCACATAAGAGAGAAACAAAATTTGTAAGTCATTTTATCGATAGTTTCTTTTATTTGCAGAAAAAAAAGGTAATGCTATGCATTACAGTGCATAGCACTGTAAGAAAAATCCAAAAAAATTCAGTTGACTAAAATGTGTGGCACATTATTGTGAGGTTAATAAAAACATTTTTCAGTTTGTCATTACTATTACCAAAAAAACTCCACAAAACTCAAGCTTATCCAACTCGACATCATTGACCATATGCTGAAGTGATAAAACTTGAAATGATCCAGAGGCCACATTTGCCAACCCTACCTCTTCCCCCAACAGGACTATTACTTGAAGCAGAGACTGCACGTTTCCGAGACAAGATCACTATACTAAAGTAGGCCTTTGTTATATTTTTAGACGTGAATGCCCTGAGAATGCTCATGAGGTACATAGAGGCAGAGTTTGAAAATTCAAACTGATGAATTAAGGTAGCTGAGGAATATATAAATCATGTGTATAATATTGGGAATTATAAGTACTATTTTAATAAGCCTTTAATCCCAATGTATAACTTTGTATTTGGGAAGTTTAGAGCTAGAGTTTCAAACTCATCTCCTTAACAGGTTGCACAACCACAGAACAGCCCTGACCCTAGAGGAGGAACTGAAAGCAATTCTAATCTGCAAATAAAGCCAATCTTTTAAAAACTGCTTTAAAAAGTAAAATCTCTGGGTGAGGAACTCTTATCAGTTTCTGAATTGGTTAGCCCAGTAGGTTTATTTCCCCAGGGGTTGGAAAGGACAGTCCTGTGCACATCATTTCATTTTATGCTACTGCTTGTTAGCATGTGTTTTTGCTTCTTCTGCATTTCAGTTCCATTTTTGCCAAAAAAAAGTCCCCCAGCTTATCCTTAGAAGGCTTCTTCCCAGTCAGAGAACGGGTCAGATCACAAACTGAGCTAGGGAAGGAAGCCAGATGACATTCACCTTGGCTTACTCCTTGTGGTGGAGTTTTCTAGATCTCTACCTGGGATGGCCCTCTCTGCCAGGAATTAGGCCAGATCCCTTTAGGCTGTAAAGTAAATTGGACGTCACTTTTACTTGGGCAGTATTTTAAGTTTTTGTTAACCTTTCTTTTAAAATTCTTTTTAAGTACTGTAATTCTTTTGAGGTATTGACTAAATTTCAGTATTACGTATTTTATGACCTCAGTTCAAAATACGTAAATAATAAAACCAAGGTTTTGAATTTTAAAAAGGAGTAGATTTTGTTTCCGGGATAGGCTCTGCCTCTAGATATGTGACCCTAGATAAGTAATTACACTTTTCTCTTTTTTTTTCTCGGTAAATTGACAGCCTTTGCAGCTGTCAAAGTCTATGGTTTCATGGAGTATAATGCAAAAAATAAATATTAAATCAAGTTTTTCCCAGGACAGCAGTGGCCCTTTGTAAAAGATTATAATTTCCTTTGAGGGTTTTTCCCTCTTTCATATAACACCCTCTGGTATCTGCAGTAAAGGACAAGCACCATTACTACTTTTCTTTGCTTCAAAATAAATTCTGAGTTCTTTTTCCCCATTGGGGCCCCTTTGAATTCTTACCACTACCTGTTTCTCTATGGCTCCTTCTATTTGTATCTCACAAGGCTGTTGTACTTTTTTTATCAATAGCTATATCCACCTCCCCCATCAAAGATAAAGAAACCTCCCCTGCTGAACTAGCTCCTTACCCCACTGACCTTCAGCTCCATCGTAATTAGCATTACAAGCAACTCATATTTTAGCCATTCATATTTGAAGGTGAGGAGGCCATGCTCCTTTAGCTGATGCCTCACAGAGCTTTGGGCAAGGCCTGCTTGAAAAGCAATTTGACCCCTGAATAGCTTTTTGCTCATATAGCTCCCAGATGATGGCAGCGTTTTCTTGTTTAAATAAGAGTTTCCCCCTTTGCCCTCCTTTGCTGGAAAATAATTAAATTAAATACACATTAGACAGGCTAGAGTGAAAGAGTCAAGCAGAATTAGTATTGAAAATCTGCCCATAAGTATCTTCTTATTACAAGTTACTTGAACACTTCCTTTTCTCTAAAATGAATATAGAACCTGCCTATATAACTTTGTAATGATGATTAAATGAGATAAAACAGAGTCTGGCAAATAGAAAGCACAGAATAAACATTATTTATTGTTATTAGATCATCTTCAAATATAATTAAACACTTATCATGATAAAACATTTATCAGTCTTGCGCTAGCAAAAGAAACCTTTATAATTTCATCTCTAAATATTGTTAGTGTTCTCTCCCTTTGAGAACTTACATTATTTCCTTGATAATAAATGCATAAACCTCTCTGAGTCTACCAAAAGTGTCATAAGAGTAAGGAATGTAAGGAAAAGGGGGCAGAATTTAAAAGATTAGGAACCTGGAAAACTGAATAAAAAGGGGAAAGATGAAAGAAAAGGAACTGTAAACTTAGTTAAATAATTAGTAATGCAAGAGAAGCCACACATACCACAACAAAGAGTAGCCCCCGCTCGCTGCAACTAGAGAAAGCCCATGCGTAGCAACGAAGACCCAACGCAGCCCCCCCAAAAAAAGTTAGAATAAAATTTGCAATATCACCCCTATGCTCAATGAGTATAATTATAAATCCAATAAAATTCTTCTGAAGTTTTGCATCAAAAAAAAAATAATTAGTAATGCAATGATGGAAATGTTCATAAAATAGAAAAAGCTAATATTCAAATTAGCAGGATTTAAAGCTACAACAGTATAGAGGAAGATGAGCAAAAAGCTCAGTGAAATCTTACCATATGCTCCAGAAGTTATTCACAATTCTCAGTTAACACTTCCAGGTTCTTGTTTTATGCTTATCTCCCAGACGTGCCTGTATTTAGAATCAAGGTAGAGACCAAGTTTTATTTATTCACTATTGTATTCCCAGCTCCTAGCCCTATCGTAGTAGGTGATCAATAAATATGTGCTGACATGAAACAGAAGTGTATGACAGAGGCCAGTAGAAACAACCTCCCCAACACTACAACTGAAGCAATTTGGAGATGTTACTATTTTAATAGCAAACAAAATTTAGAAATTATAAAGAGATTGTATTTTGGAGTTGAATGAAAAATAAAATATCCTACAAGCAGATAATTACTGATACATTGACTTAAAAAATATTTATTATGTAGTACTTAGCTGGTACTGAAGGTAAACGTGTGAAGAATTTAAATCTAGCCCACGTTCTCATGGAGCTTACAATCTAGTAGGAGAGACTATGCAAATAACAGTTTAATTAACTGAGATAAGTGTTCTGAAATAGAAGTGCATCATACTTTAAGATGTGTAACTGGGTCAGGAGTGGGGGGGGATAATTTGTGACATTTAAGCTGAAGGATGAAGTTGGCATTAGTCTGGCAAAAACTGGTGGTAATCCCAGGCAGAAAGAATAGCAGATGCATAGGCTTTGAGGAAGTAAAGAGTTTAGCCTACTCCCATAATGGAAAGAGTCTGGTATAGCTGAAATACAGTGGACAAAAGGAAAAGAGGTAATGGATGAGTTAAACAGTCAAGGACAGTTCATATAGACATTCGTAGGCCAATAGGTAAAAAGTGTCTTTCTGGACTGTAGTTTGTGCAAACCAGACTGATGTGCCTTTTATTGAAAAGAAGATTGAGGGGAAAAGAGGGAGTAGTGTTTAGTTTTGGATGCATTCAATTCAGATGGTGAGAGCACATCCAAGTAGTGATGTCAAGGGGACAGTTGAACTTTTGCCTTTGTGCCTCCATTTGATACCTCAGTTCTTTCCTGTTGTGCAGTCTTGCTGAAGGTCCAGCCAAGTTCACTTGTATGTTATGGCAGAGGAGAAGATGCTAAAGCCCTTGAAGGTGAGAAGAGGGTTGTAATATTTTACAGAGCAACATTAATATATTGAGAATTTTGTTTTTCCCTGTTGGGTCACAGGTAAGATACAATCGAGGGAGGCAGCAAGTGAAAAAGGAATAGAGAAGATGAGAGAATGAAAATGGGACATTGACTGTGAATGTAGACAATCTATACTCATACTCTGTGTTTGTTAAGTTTAGGTTGACTCATTATATTTAGTTTTTACAAGTGGATTTAGGAAATACAAATGATTGTGACTAAGAAGGAAAGGGGATAGTAAAGAATAATGCTTTAGATGAAAAACAAATACCGTATGCTAACACATATATGGAATCTAAAAAAAAAAAAAAAAGGTTCTGAAGAACCTAGGGGCAGGACAGGAATAAAGACGCAGACATAGAGAATGGACTTGAGGACACGGGGAGGGGGAAGGGTAAGCTGGGACAAAGTGAGAGAGTGGCATGGACATATATATACTACCAAATGTAAAATAGATAGCTAGTGGGAAGCAGCCGCATAGCACAGGGAGATCAGCTCAGTGCTTTGTGTCAACCTAGAGGGGTGGGATAGGGAAGGTGGTAGGGAGATGCAAGAGGGAGGGGATATGGGGATATATGTATATGTATAGCTGATTCACTTTGTTATAAAGCAGAAACTAACACACCATTGCAAAACAATTATACTCCAATATAGATGTTTAAAAAAAAAAAAAACATTGCTGATGTCTCCAAGGAGCTTAAACTGAGTGGAGGTGACTGCACATTAAAAGCAAAGCAGAATACGTCAGCTGACTTTATGCAGAAATTTTTCAAGCTAGAAGAGAGCGACAAAATATATATAAAATGATGAAAGGATAAACCTAAAACCAAGAATACTGTACCTGCAAAGCTATCATTCAGATTTGAAGGAGAAATAAAGAGGATTACAGACAATAAAATGCTAAAAGAATTCAGCAGCACTGACTACCACAATGTTAAAGGAATTTCCCTAAGGGAAAAAGAAAAGACCAAAACTAGAAAGATGAAAATAATGAATATTGTTTAGCATCCACAAAAACATGTGGACGCTAAACAATATGCTACTACATAACCAATGGGTCACTAAAGAAATCAAAGAAGAAATTTTAAAATACCTGGAGAAAATGAAAACAAAAATACAACAATCCAAAACCTGTGAGACACAGCAAAAGCAACTCTAAGGGGGAAGTTTATAGTGATACAAGCCTACCTCAGAAAACAAGAAAAATCTCAAATAAGCAACCTAACCTTACACCTAAAGCAACTAGAAAAAGAACAAACAAAACCCAAAGTTAGTAGAAGGAAAGAAATCCTGAAGAATAGAGCAGAAATAAATGAAATAGAGACTTTAAAAACAATAGAAAATATCAATGAAGCTAAGACTGGTTCTTTGAAAAGTTAAATAAAACTGATAAACCTTTAGCCACATTCATCAAGAAAAACAGAGAGAGGACACAAAACAATAAAGTCAGAAATGAAAAAAGAAAAGTTACCATCAACATCATAGAAATGCAAAAGATCATAAGAGATTACTACGAACAATTATATGCCAATAAAATGGACAACCTCGAAAAGATGGATAAATTCCTAGAAACAGACAATCTCCTAAAAGTGAATCAGAAGAAATAGAAAATATGAACAGACCAATTACCAGTAATGGCTTTGAATCAGTAATAAAAAACAAATCCCCAATAAAAAAAGTCCAGGACCAGATGGCTTCACAGGTGAAGTCTACCAAACAGTTAAACAATTAATACTTATCCTCCTTAAACTATTCCCAAAAATTGAAGAGGAAGGAATACTTGTGAAATCATTCTATGACCAGCACCACTGTGATACCAAAACCAAAGACACCATGAAGAAAAAAAAAATACAGGCCTTATCACTGATCAACATAGATGCAAAAATCCTCAACAAAATATTAGCAAATTGAGTTCAACACTATATTAAAAGGATTATATACCATGATCAAGTGAGATTTATCACAGAGATAGAAGGATGGTTCAATATCCACAAATTGGTCAACGTGACATACCACATTAACAAACTAAATAATAAAAATCATATGATCATCTCAATAGATGAAGAAAAAGCTTTGCCAAAATTCAACATTTATTTATGATAAAAACTCTTAACGAAATGGGGAGAGGGAAATACCTCAACATGATAAAGGCCATATATGACAAACCTACAGCCAACATCACACTCAATGGTGAAAAACTGAAAACATTTTTTCTAAGATTAGGAACAAAACAAGGGTGCCCACTCCTGCCACTTTTATTCAACATAGTATTGGAAGTCCTAGCCACAGCAATCAGAGAAGAAAAGAAGTAAAAGGAAACCAAACTGGACAGAAAGAAGTAAAACTGTCACTATTTGCCAATGACATGATACTAGATATCGAAAACCCTTAGACACCAGTAAAAAGCTATCTGAACTAATAAATGAATTTAGTACAGTTGCAGGACATAAAATTAATAAATAATTCTAAAATTGTATGGAAATACAAAGGACCCCAAATAGCCAAAACAATCTTGAGGAAGTAAAACAAAGCTGGGGGTACAGTCCTGCCTGATTTCAAACTATACTACAAAGTAATGGTAATCAAAAAAGTATGGTACTGGCACAAAAAAAGACACATAGACCAATGGTTCAGAACAGAGACCCCAGAAATGAACCCACGCTTATATGGTCAATTAATCAATGACAAAGGAAGCAAGAACAGCCCCTTCAATAAATGGTGTTGGGTAAACTGGACAGCTATATGCCAAAGAATCAAACTGGACTACTTTCTCACATCATGTACAAAAATAAACTGAAAATGGATTAAAGACTTAAACATAGGCCTGAAACCATAAAACTTCTAGAAGAAAACATAGGCAGTGTGTCTTTCACATGGATCTTAGCAATATTTTTTGATATGTCCTCAAGGGAAACAGAAGCAAAAATAAACAAACGGTACTCCATCAAACTAAAAGGCTTTGGCACAGTGAAGTAAACTATCAACAAAATGAAAAGGCCAACTGAATAGGAGAAGATATTTGGAAAAGATGTATCTGATAAGGGGCTAAAATCCAAACTATATAGAGAACTCATTCAACTCAACATCAGAAAAACAAACAACCTGATTAAAAAATGGCAGAGGACCTGAATAGACATTTCTCCAAAGAAGACGTCCAACAGGCACATGAAAAGATGCTCAATATCACTAATCATCAGGAAAATGCAAATTAAAACTACATTGAGATAGCACCTCACACCTGTCAAAATGTCCATTTTCAAAATGATTATATATAACAAGACTTGCCAAGAACGTGAATAAAAGGGAACACCCATGCACCGTTGGTGGGAATGTAAGTTTTTACAGCCATCATGGAAAACAGTGTGGAGGTTCCTCAAAATATTAAAAACAGAATTAACATACGATCCAGCAATTCCACTCCTGGGTATATATCCAAATAAAATGAAAACATTAATTCAAAAAAATATGCACCCCTATGTTCATTATAGCATTATTCACAATAGACAAGATATGGAAGCCACCTAAGTGCCCATGGATAGATGAATGGATAAAGAAGAAATCGTAAATATATACCATTGAATATTACTCAGCTGTAAAAAGAGGAATGAAATCTTTCCTTTTGCAACAACATGGTTAGACCCTGAGGGTATTATGCTAAGTGAAATAAGTCAGATAGAGAAAGACAAATGCTGTATGATTTCACTTATATGTTGACTCTAAAAAAAAGATAAATGAGCAATCATAATAAAACAAACAGTCATAAATACAGAGAAAAAATTAATGTTGCTGCTGGGTTAGTGGGGGTGGGTAAGGGATCATGGGGGAAATAGCACAGTATAGGTTTAGGATGGAATGGAGTTTTAGAAAAGAGTGTAAAAAAATCAAAATTTAGAAAAATCGAACAGGGTATACATTTGAAATATTCTTACTGACACTGAAAAAGATTGAGTACATATATTCTGCTTGGAGCATAATCATCAAGAAGATTAAGTATTTTATAATGGGCTCTAGAATTAGATACATTAATCATCACTTGAGATAAGTATCTATGCCAGAAAAATTAGTAGAGCAACGTTTTTTTTTTTTTCTTTTGCGGTACGCGGGCCTCTCACTGTTGTGGCCTCTCCCGTTGCGGGAGCACAGGCTCCGGACGCACAGCCTTATTGGCCATGGCGCACGGGCCTAGCCGCTCCGCGGCCTGTGGGATCTTCCCGGACCGGCACGAACCCTGTCCCCTGCATCGGCAGGCGGACTTTCAACCGCTGCGCCACCAGGGAAGCCCAAGCAACCTTTTGGAGGGAGAGGCAGTATAATGTAACTTGAAACAGGCAATGGTGTTACAGAATTCTTTTTGTTTAGATCAGTTTATAATTCTTCCAATTTTGCTTCCAATTTGAATGAAATGAGTGAATTTGATTCATATTTATTCTGAATTTAATGCATATTTTGAAGATATATTCCAAATTGATTAATTGAATTATAATTCCCTTTGTAATATATAGTGATATGGTAAAGAAATTCAGATGATCATTCATGATGACACTATATATATATATATATATATATATATATATTTATAAGCAAATTATATCATAGCACCACTCTAGCAAATATGAAGAATGAATAATTATATTTTGCAATGGGAGAAATTGAAGTGCATAGAGATTAATAGTTTACTGAAGACCACTGATATTACCATAGATACAAGTTGGAATAGAATAATATTTTTTTGTCTTAGTTCTATAGACAGGTTACATGACATTTCTTGCAACAAAGTATATGTAATTTCTGTCAATGAGATCATTGTTGTTTTCTGCGTTAGGCTCTAGAGCAGATTCAAATATATCCATGTATATAACTAAAATAAGAAAAAGAGAGCATTTTGATAAAATATTTTATTATTATTAATAATAATATAATCATGGTTATAAAAATAACAACTTTATTAACTACAGAAAATGTATATACACGTCATAACCACAGTGTTCCCCTTTTGGGTAAGCGTCCAGCTATACCACTCAATAGGCAGATTATCTATTTCCTATTTACACACAAGACAGTCATAACATCCACAGTATTACATTTTCAGTTTCCTAAAGACAGAAACTTTCTGTGCAAATGGAAATGAACCTACTTAAAATTACACTGTCAAGATTTACAGGGTCCAGAGAATTTTAACATCTTTTTTTGTATTAGTAAATTCTTAGCTGAAAATTCAGTTGAACGTTGAAAGATAAATTCTTATTGGATTTTATTGTGAAAAGTAACTTATTCACATAAAGACTATATCTCATTTAAAATAACTTTATTTCTCAAATGAGTTTGTCTATAAATATGGGATATAATTGATTGAAAGTAGTTCTTTTTTGGACCAAGTCAATTTAAAAATTTTTTAGTATGAGAGTTTACTAAAATTCTTTACCTCATGATCCCTATATTGCAAAACCATTATTTCTTTTAAAAAAATGTTTAGAAACAACAAGAAAATTCCTGACAGCAATTTCTTATTTCTTGACAGCGTTTTTTTCAAGAGAATATTGTGGCTATAACATTCACTTTGTACAGTACCATTGGTACCAACAAGAAATATTCACAGGAATAAGTGAAATACAATTTTGCTATCACATGTCATTATGGTTATTTTTCTTGCCTTCCAGTGTCTCACATTTCCCATAGTTTGAAACACTTAGATAGCAAGCAAGAGCCTGTTATTACTAGAGATTGACTCAATATAAACCATTGTACTGAGGACCTGCCCACAGCAGATAGGTAAAAGTCATTACACATTTTACAATAAAATTAAAGAAGTATACAAAAGGATTATCATCCCTTCTGCACGGCAGAGGCATTATGACAAATATTTTAATTTTACATTACTATTCCTGGTAGACATAAGAAAATGTCCACAATTATAATAGCATATAACCATTATTCAAACAGCCAAAATAAAAATAACGTTGAAAACTTCTAATTTAAAAGATCTTTTTTCCGTGACTCGAAATTGATTTTTAGATAAATTGGATTATTTATTTTTTTTGTAGTTTATTAAGAAAAGAATGCCCAGGAAATAGTATCTTTCACCAGAGAAAAATGACATGATTATTCCCTGTTGTACCACCTAAAATAACATGGGTCTTGTTCATCTTGCTTTTATTATCAATTCCATCAATCTCCTCCTATTAAAAGGAAACTCTCAAAGAAAGAACTGCATTTTACACGTCTGATGGTTTATTGGTGGTCTTGTTTTTACCCTTTAATAAAATGGAAAACACTGAGTTCAAAATGTCTATAAAGTTAGCTTCATTTTGTATCTAGGTCATCCCTATCTCTCTGTGGAAATTTAGAGGAAAAGACATAAAAGAAATATTTTAAAATGTGAGTATTTAAAAGAATTACAATTCAGTAAATGTTTTACAAATATCATTAATATGTGACAATAAAATTTTGCCAGTTAGCAAGAAGAAACTGAAAAATACTTTAATATTTAGACAATATGCCTTTGAAATTTCTGTATGTTGATTATAATGGTATAGTACACAAGGGAGAGAGAAATACAATCAGGTAAGCTGGTATGGACTAGCAACTTGTTGGATCTCTCTTTGCTTTCACTGTTTCTTGATACCAGCACATATCTTATTACAGAGAATAAATAAATAAAATGGCACAATTTGGAAAAACATTTCTGGATTTGCTGCCCTATACTCTGTGGACTAAGCTCTTGAGTAAAGTTAAAACCGTTTTACTCAAGATTGAACATTGTCTTATGGAGATTTTAGAGCACCATTTGAATCCCTGGCCTTAATTGAGACCATCCAAAAGAAACAAATTAGAGAAATGGAAATACTAGATTCAAAATATTCAAATAATTATTTTTAGAGAACTTTTATACAGGAATATTTTGTGAAAATTCAGACCTATCCTATTACTCTTTGTTATTTCATTTCTTGGCAAATACATCATCTTTAGCTAATCATGACTAATACAACAATAAGTATGATTTGGTTGTTATCATACAGAATACAAAATCTGAATATTTCCCATGCATTAGGAAAGATCTATGTAAAATAAAGATAAAATGAAGATATTTTTGATAAAATATCTCATTCAGCAGATTTAACTGTACTTTAAAAAATAACTGAATACAGAGTTTAGAAAAGCTAGTTCCTTTCCTTTCCTTTTACATTTTTTTTCCTTTACTTGACTAAAGTTTTATTAGGCTAAAAGATTTCCAGGTAGAGAAAAGTGTTCTGACTTCTTTCTTCAATATATATTTTAATGCATAATTTGATGAAAAGCTGTTTACAAATTTTGGAGACATGGAAATTTTCCTCTTAAATATTGTTTTTAATTTAAAGAAGGTGAGATAGAAGCCAATCACAGTAGCAAGTCTTAGAGTTAACATATTTACATACATTTTAAAGACCAAAACACTTTTAAACTTCAATTAGTCATCTCAGAATTTTTTAAATACTTTAGGAAAAAAGATCTAAAAACATCTTGCATAAATAATTGTCCCTAAATTTGAAGGAAAGAAATAATACTACTACACATATTAGCCTTTTCTCTTTAAGAATTAGAAACTACATAAAATAACTTGGATAATAAATATATGTAAGAACCTAGGTTAGGTGTTATTTAATTTCGTAGGTCATGACCACACCTCACATGACAACCAGTAGAGGTCATCTGCAGATTATGGATGGAGGATGATCTAGTCACTTCTATCTTGCACCTTTCTTTAATATTTCTACTGGTCTTTAGAATTTTTTATATTTTTATTAAGGAAAAACTATAAGTACACAATTTCAGAACATTTAGGGGCTATATTAGATACACTACAATTTGAACTGTAGTGCATGCACATGTGTACCCAGGCATTTGTGTATAGGTATATGCGTTTATAAAGGAGTATATGTACCAGTATTACAGGATACATGGTGAGGAGAAATGAATGAAATATAATGTATGGCGTATTAAAGGTAATATAATTTAATATAGAGTTACAATTTAAGGACACAAGATATAAATTGTTTTTGTGAGGTTGAAATAATGTTTAACTTATGGCTTATTTATTATTGAGAAACTAACCTTGGAAAGCAGCGGAGAGAGATTAGTTGATCTTTTCCATTATATCTTTAGCATCCAGCAGTTATACCTTTGCATTTTTTAATCCATTCAAGTATCTTCAGGAGATATGTTACTACACTTGCATGTACCTTAATTCACTTCAACATTTACAAAATAACACTGACAAACGAAACAACAGAAAACACCCATAAATATTAGTGAGTATCTTAACAAACATGACACTCAAGTAGTTGTCTTGGGATTTTTTAAGTTACATTTTAATTCCATGTTCTCTGAAATCTTCATGTAAAGGAGAGTTGTATTGGAAGCTTCAGACACAGTTACATCAGCTACGACTGTGGTACCTTATACGTTAATATAATTTTGTGTATCCATTTTGCATAATATGCCACTCGGACAAAAATACCAGGACGATTTGGAATGGCACATCCACGACCAGGAACGATGACACCAAGAACCATTCTCATTTTATGTTGTTCACAAACCAGTGGGCCACCATAATCTCCCTAGGAAGAAGACATGCAACAATAACAACAACAAAGTATTATTTTAGAAATAAAAATTGACAATTCATTAACATTTCCTGTATCGATTTATATCTCAAACATACATATGTGCAAAACAAGAGAATAACTTCAATTGAAATATGAAGACATAAAATTGATGTACTAGGCCATTGGTTGTCTTTCTGTTGGACTGAGATAAGTACAAAAGTTCAAAGTGTTCTATCATGTGTAGTTATCATTTAAGTATGACTTGTCTTTTCTAAAATAGTCACTCATGTTTTAAAGTGTTTTTTGCCTTTGTTGAATGCAGACTAATTAACACGTGACCATTGATAGCTCTTTAAGAAGGTAGATTTCATATTTATTTTGACTTTCTTCTGATGTTCAAAGTGTGTTCAATATAGAAAATTTGGAAAATGTAGAAAAATACACGTATCAAAAACTCACCTGTAATCATACAGTTTTAAGGATTAACCCACATTAAGTTTTCTCTTATTTCTAATTTTTTTCCTTTCCCTCAATCCTGCCCCCAGAATGATTTTAACAGTTAAATAAAAACTTGTAGGTGGTAAAATAATTCTGTTTACTATGTGGAAATTGCTTTTCCAGGCAGAAAAAAGGAATGTTTCTCCACTTAGTCTTAGTAGTTAATATAGTTATATTTATATTTTTTTCCCCTTTGTGGAAGGTAGTCTGTGATTTCATGGCATTTCTTGTATGGTAATCCTGTTGTATCATCATATATAGATAGGTGATAGATGAAAGATGAATAGATTGATAAAATGATTCGTGTGTATATTTTTATATACATATATGTTTATACATATTGTTATATATAATCATTAAAAAATGCTGCATCACTTTTTTGTGCCATGTAGCCTTCCTAGGATTGCAGTGACGAATTTTTGGCATCTTTGTATTTAGAAGAGTGCTTCCGACTATCTTAATTTTCCCCCAGTAGTGATGTGATGAGATAAAACTAAACTACTGCAAAATTTAGTTCTGTAATACAGGTGGAAAGAAGAGAGCTATTAACATTCTGTGACAGAGAAAATCAAGGTGGGGGTGAAATAGAAGATAAAACACTAAGGAAAATAGTTTATTCAAAGAGACTTCATATAAACTCTGCCACAGGTGTTAATCTGTTTTTTTTTTTTGCGGTACGCGGGCCTACTCACTGTTGTGGCCTCTCCTGTTGCGGAGCACAGGCTCAGGACGCGCAGGCTCAACGGCCATGGCTCATGGGCCCAGCTGCTCCGCGGCATGTGGGATCTTCCCGGACTGGGGCACGAACCACGTCCCCTGCATCGGCAGGCGGACTCTCAACCACTGCGCCACCAGGGAAGCCCTGTTAATCTGGTTTTTAAATTAATGCACCAGTGATTAATGATATGAACTCTTCAAATCAATTCATTTTGAGAATTGATTTTGAGGGACTTTCACTAAATGTGATGCTATTGCTATTAAACAAATGTTTAGGAGATTTCTTTTTTAGGTGTCTAGATTTCCCTGGTTTGATTATTATATTACCCTGTTTCAAATATCAGTGATGCAAAAAAAAAAAAATCCTGGAGGATGAGTGCATTTTTGAGAAGTGGCTGAATCAATTTGATTGATTATAAATATAGATAAAAATAACTATGTGATAAATTTTTCAGTGATAAAGTTAGGAATCTAAGAATGTATAGATGACAAACCAGATTATAGGCTATTCCTGAAGAGCAGATGTCAAAGTAGTAATGGCAGTAGGGCTGGGATAAGTGCAAGCTTTCTAAATATCTCAAAGATCTGGTCTAGCTCAAAACTTGGTGTTTACAGAACTCAGTAATAAGTAAACAAACAGATAAATAAATAATTCTTTCTCCTAGTAGATTTTCATTTGTGTTGAAAATCTTAGTGATACTGATTTACTGGAAAAAACACCAGATTTGAAAGTGGTTATAAACACACAATCAGTTTTTAATCGTATTATTTTAATGCAATTTTTAAATTCTTTAACTTAAAAACATCAAAAATAACAGTTTAACAGCTTGTCTATGTCAAACAGGGATAGGAACACTGCCAAGTGGAAAGAACAGTTGCTTAACAAATGAAAATGTCCAAGCTCTTAAAATCATAAACTTTGACCTTTTGGTTTTTTAAATAGAATTTGTTTAAACACACACACACACACACACACACACATACACACACACTGGCTTAACCAAAAACATATTTAAAAGTTTAAAAGCAGGCATGTATCTCTTATTAAAATTAATAGAGATAAGTTAGAATTTGGGAAGATCAGATACGTTTAGAAAAACATTAGAAAAATGCAAGCTATTGTATCAAACTGCATATTGGATACTTCTAATTTGAACAGCTTTCTCTTAGAGTTTTGGCTGTATTCTTGTTTTTTGAGAGACAAATGTCATCTTAGTTTGCTGCTAATGAAACATGGATTGCTTCACTATTTAGCTAAAAAAAAGTACAAGGATAATAAGGGTTATCTTTTTCAATTCCTCTCTCTTAGAACAGGTTGGTTTATAATGATTCTCATTTGAGAAAAATAGAAAATATAAACACAAGAAACTATGCTATCCATCACATACTCCTTACGTAAAAATCTCTGTTTTTACCTCGCATGGTCCTGATACAATATTTTCAGCCCCAGCACATATTTCAGACTCATTCAGAGTCACCTTCCCTTGATGATATTGGCTGCATTTCTCATTCCCCATAATATAGAGATGTGCTACTCGTAATAGACCGTCCGAGTTGATCACTAGAATGGCGCAAAATATGTACAGTTAACGAGCGCAGGGTAAGGTGAGAAAAATAAAGAAATACAAAATATTTTTACAAAATACATATGATATTGCCTTATCTTTCTAAAAATAGCTTACATCCAGTGTAGCCCCAGCCATAAACACTGCAAGTGGTTTTTTCAGGAATTGTGCACCCATAATTAGGTAAATCAATTGTACTAACAAAATCATCCAGAACAGCAGGCCTGAAAAGAGAAAATATAATGGTAAGTAACCTTGATTGGATTCAACACAAAATTAACATATTAAAATGTAGTGTGAATGTTTAATATGATTCATTTAGAGAGAATAAACAATTGTGCTTCAGAGTAGGTAGTAGAGAAATGAATATTTACTTACAAATATTTAAGAACAAATGGTCACTGCTATTTTTTTAATCATTATTTTACCTGTTGAAGTTATCATATAATTGCTCACTAACCTTTGGTTTTAGAGCAGGCTGATCATACTGTTGGTCCAATTTCATTTATTCACTTTTGAAAAATTTGAAAATGCCCCTCTCTCTGCCTCTGAACACACACACACACACACATATACACACACACACACATATATACACACACACACACACACACACCATGTGACATATGCTTTTATAATACATCTACATGAGAGAGAAAGAATAAGAACATAGTTGAAGAAAAAGCTTCAACAATTCCATTCTATATTAAAAATATGAAACTATCTAAAGGAACTCACCTAGCAAGCTTCAGTAATACCAGATCTGATCCTTCCGGCCCATATACCAGTTGGGTAACATTTAGAACCTGTTTGCGTTTCTCATCTCCTCTTCCATGGACATCATGAATTCCAAGCCAAGCTTCATAATCTTTCAAGTCTTTGTTTCTAAGTAAAAAATTAAAATATAAAAAATAACTTTAAAATATGTAATATTAATCACATATATTGTTATATTAGCTTATAAGGGCAGATAAATAACCTAAATTTAAACTTTAAAATATAATAAAGAGCAACACATTTGTTATGGGAGATTCTGAATACTACAAGAACATATAAGCAGGAAGAACCTTTAAATTGCTGAAATTCTAAATGGCTTTTTTTTTTCGAAAACTTGCTTATTTTTGCTAGAGAGTAGGTCATTTATGAAACATTCTCAGGTAAAGCACATTACATGAGTTATAATTTATTGCAGATTTTCCTTTTTATCTCAAATGTGTATGTTTGGTTTGTTAATAGGGATTGAATATTTATACTAACAAAATCAATGTGACCTTAATGGGAATCAAGGAGTAAGCTTACAAATGCTACCTCCTTATTTTTTCCTTAGGCTAATTTCCATTGAAAATTATTCTCAGTATTATTCTGAGGCTTGTTCTACATAAGAAAGAAGTGAGGATTGAGAGAAGTTTGTTGATAATTCAGAAAAAGAATATCTAGAAATATACAGTGCAAGAAGGAGGTTGGGATAAAAATTATTAACATAATTCTACCAAATTTTTCCTCAAATGAAAGTAGTGCCAATCGTGGAAAGAGGTGAACAGAAGTAGTACCCATAAGTAAGTATCAATTAAGTCAAGGTAAATTTTATAAGCTAAATCTAAAAAAATAAATTAATTTGTTCACGCTATGCTGGTGAATCTCTGTTAAATGAATACACATTCTTAAGCCTAAAAGCTAAATGGAAGCCATACATATTTTTAAATGCTCAAAACAAATATTGGTTTCAGAAATACTTTACCGAGAAGGGAAACACTGTCTTGCAGTAAGAATCCAACTTTCCTTTATCAATGATCCTCCACAGATATGTTTATTTCTAAGAGAAAGAGGAAAGAGAAACAAGTAACGTCTGTGCAGAAAGGGTGCCTGCCAATTAATGCAAAACCTATGGCTCCATTTGTTAAACACATTGAGAGAAAAATGTAGACATTAACCCAACTAGAATAAAACGAGTAATCCTTTTATCAGAAGGATGATATTTGATGATTATAGCATTAGAACTTTTTTCATAATGTGATTACAATTTTATGAAAGCAACTTTATTTTTGTATGAGGAACCCTGTCACTACACACGAAGATCCATTCCCAACACATATGTTCACGTGTGTATGTGTCTATTCTTGTGTGAGAAAGTATGTGCTACAAATATAGGATAATTAGACCTATTTTAAATTCAGTGTTTGATTATGAAAACTGCAAATTTGAGTTTTTATTTAAAACCTAAAAACCATCTGGTGGTAACCATATATAATATTTATGTGCTATTCCCTTCTTCCATTACCATTATGTAGTTCTGATATATTAACTTAGAGTATAACTGAGTTTGAGTAATTTGTTTGTTCAGCTTAAGACCAACAATATAACATTTATTTATAAAATCAAAACAATTTTGCAAGAGAGATCTAGGAAATTATAAAATATTTGTAGAGAATAATAAATACTAGAACATTTATTTGATGTATCCAAAATCTGTAAATCCATTACTTTTTGGCAGACACATGGAAAAAAGTACAACTATTCACAATTTACATTTCCAAAGAGTACAGATGTTCAGTGCTTCAGAGGGTAATAGAATAAGATTGCCAGACTAAGACCACAGTTATTTATGGCCTGTACCACACAGGAGGTTAAGAATATATATCGAGTTTGAATTTCTATTCCTCTCTGTGAGTTTTGGAAGAATAGCTAAGCAGCTGTTGTTACTAAGAACTTGCATTTAAAAGGAAAAGTACTATTTAAAAAAAGTTTATACTACTCTGATATGATGAAAAACAGTTTCACCTGCTTCTCCAAGGATGGTGACTTCCAAAGGAAGTCTCCTTTGACTAAGAATAAATTGAAAAGTATTTGCCTGTTTTTTTTCTCGAGTAATGAGATTTGCAAAGATCCTCTAATTAGTTCAAAGATGTAGATTCTTGGAACATTTTCTATAATAAAGAAAATAAAACACCCCCCCCCAGTTTTACAGCCTTCATTAAGTCTTCATTGCACAGCAGCTTTAATATGGTGAGTTTCATAAATCTATTTTGGTACTACACACCCAGGACAGCTACCCTACAATTATCAACATAAATATTTATAAAAATTGATGAGTTACTCCTTGGAAGAAAGATACACTAAAAGAGAACTTTAGGCCATCTTCTACCTGGTATCTAAAGTCATATATATATCAAAGTATTTAAACTTCATGCTTGTTAAGAATTGACTTATTTAAAAAACACTTCAGTTTCAAGTTGTCTCTATTCTAATTTAATGCCACTGTGATTTGGTTATGGTTAAAAAAAATGGATATTCTTCCGCTATTCTAGGAGGCTAGAGGTAAAGGAACAGGGAGGGTTTCCAAAAAGAGGAGATATTACAGTTGGTATTTAAAGAATGAAAGATTTTCCAGGCATAAAATACAGAGGAAGAAAGCTACAACATACAGTGGGAACCACAGCACAAAGGCTCGGAGAGAGAAACATGGGGTGTCTTGAAAACAAGGGAAAATGTGGCTAGAATTCAGGTGCACTTTGGTGTATGTTGCATGATGAGGCTCCAATACAGATAGATATAGACAAAGATATTTTAACATTCTGACCATACAGTACAATATGTGTAGTACATAGAAAGTTGTATGATCAGGTTTTAAGCTAACTCCTGTTTTCAATATTTAATTCTTACAACATAACTACTAATCTTAATTTTGTATAACAGTATATTTTGAAAAATTTTACATAGAACATGGCATTGATCCTTACAACATTGAGAAATAGACATGTCAAGAATTTTTTTATCCACACTGAATATTATAATTTCGAGACTGTTCAACTATCAGTATAATTTGTTAATCTTTTCCTTAATGACGAAATGTTCTAGAATTTTAAATTATTGCTATTTTTCATTAGAATGACAATTAAAAAGTCAGAAATTTAAAACAAATATAAAATTTTTGATATGATTGTACATAGACAAGTTAAAAAATAATCTCATAATATACTAGATTGGGAAATTAATAACATAAGTATTATAACTATATGGTGATATCAAGGTATAGGTAGGTTCTCTGTGTAGTTGTCTTTTGCTTTACGAGAATTGAAGTGCCATATCAGGGACAATGCAAACACATATAGGACCTTTGTAAGCATTTAAAATGGCACCATCTCTGGAGGCACAAATTGCAAAATCCATGGCTTTTGGCAAGCAGAATGTGATTAGTCCCCTCTTGTGCCCCCCCTCATACAGGTGCCTTGTGGAGGGCACAACCTGCACGACTACACGTGGCCATACTGCTGGGAATATAACTTTTGCAAATAATCCAGATATGTATGATTTGTGTCTATTAATAATTACCTGTATTTCAAACTAACCATCCATCCTACATTTGTTCGTGTTGGAATCCCATTTACAACTCGCAGTTGTTTTGTTTTGGCGCAAGATATTACAGGATCTAAAAAGAGGACCAAACATAACATTTTGATAAAACATTTTGAAATAATCCGTGCCTCTCAGCTTTCTTTAGTGCAATGGTAACTACACAAATGTAATTACTGTAATTGTGTCAGAAGAACATTTTGGACAAAAGAAGGTAAATAGCGTAACTACAGTGCCAAATCAGGCCCAAAATGTTTGCTATCCTCATCTAAGTAGATGGGTAGCACAGAAAAACTTATCAACTCAAGGTCAATAGCATTACCATGATAGTGACAGTGGCTTTGCTCACTAGGTACAAGTTCTTCAGGTCTAACATTAATTGTATTTCCCTTAACAACCTCAACATAAAATGGAACAATGTTATTTACAGTGCTTGTTTCTAAATGTCAATGAAAAGCAATAGCCTAAGTGAAAATAAAAAAACTATATTTGGTTTATTACTTATGAATTTGTATAGTAAGAATGTAGAACCATTTTGCAACATGTTACCAAAGTTATATTAATTGAAATTTTATCCAAATGACATAATTATGTCTAAATCATTATATCCAAAAGATATAATTTAGAATTCTTTGAAGTAAACTTTTTCCTGACCCTCCTTGGTGTTCCTTGCCTTATCCTTTCCACTCTTGTCCATGGTCTAAAATAGATTTCCATTTGCTCTTCAGCCTGGGACACAGCAGGTGGTCTCTTAAATCAAAACATTTGAGTAACTTCCTTCAGCCCAAGAAATGTGTGAAAATCGGATACAAGCAGCTCCCAACAGATTTCCTTAAGCTGAGGATTAACTGAACCTCTCAGATTGTGTCATCTTTTGCCTCGTAGAGCATGCAAAGAGCTTTAAAGATAGAGCAAGATAAAGACACTGCATAACTTTCCAACCTTCTGGTTTCATTCTTTCTGACTGTAGCATCCTGATTTAATTTAAAGGATGGTGAAAGTCCAATGGATACCTTCTGCCCCCAATTAGGTAAAAGCAATATACATGCTTTTTTCAAAGTTAAATATAACATACTTTGTGACAGAGCATTGAATTTTGATATTCAGTATGCAGTTGCCTTTGTAACACCTTTACACATGCACACAGAAAAAAAATGTTCAAATAAAATAGATTATTTTATTTTTATGATGGAAGTTTATATAATGATAAGTTATTTTTCTATGAAGAAAATAATGACATCACTTCTGACACATAGAGACTCACATATATTATTTTGAAAGATTACTTACGGTCTAAATTGACTATTGTAGGTGTGGTATCACCTTCACCTGTAAAAACAAATATATATGTATATACATAATTTTTACATACATATTTCTGTTATATAGAACCAGAATTGTGTATTGAAATCCAAATATCCATAAATGGATAATTTACTACAATTCTTTACATTTTATTCAAAAATAAAATGCAGTAATACTCTTTTGAGTAATTATGTATCACTTTTAGACAAAGTTGAAAGCATGCACCTACTGGTAGTGGGTCATGTGAGGAAAGCCCTGTTTTATGACTGTGAAGGTTATCAGGTATGTGGTTTGATGGATGTTGGCAGTTTGAATTACACTGCTAGCACCAAGGAGCTGCCTCATTCTCCCAAGATGCCAAACATCGTACACAATGAACATTCCACCGAACAGCACTAATGCTTATTATTGTTTATTTGGGCCATTCATATAGATAAACTACGTAGCTTTAATTTGACCCATTTATATTTTTTCTGAAAATTACTTTTTTTACTTATGGTTAAGGATAATTAAAACTTCCTATGTTTCAGAAAACTTTTTTAAGAATTCGAGAAGATAGAAATCAAGGTCACTCATGGAAAAAGAGGGATAGCCAAATATAATTATGCTTTGTTAGTATATTTCACAGACTGGTTTTTCTAGGTAGTAAGGGGAAAAGTATTTAAAAAAAAGAACACCAGAAACTGCCAATAAATTATAACTAAAATTTCATACTTACTACTTTTTTACAACCTCCCTACTGAGTGGGGTTTAATTGCTGCCAAGAGAAAGGCTTGGAGGATGCTAGGATTTGAAAATACTTAAGTAGTAATGAATGAGGTACATTTCCTGGAATTTAGTGTGTGACTGTCCAGAACTGATGACATAGAGTTTAGTCAGGCATTGTTTAGACCCAGCTGGTTGTTAGTCTCTGGAAGTGCCCTGAGCTCAAATAAACCGGCAACAAAACAAAAATGGCATATGGATTCCTTTGTAATAGACGCAAATCTGATTTTTATTTATGGGAAATCTTGAGAAAATTAATACATGCTAAAGCGTTTTTATTTATGTCCATTTTCCAGATCTAGATATTTTAAGTGAATAAACGTAAAGGTGAACATACAAATTTCATCATTTCCCTTTCCCTTTAGTTTATTCTTGGGGATGGTTTTGTCTTAGAGTCACCTGAGGTCATTGTTTTAGTTCACAGTACAAATTAGAATGGAGGCCGACTATGGTCATTAAAACATCAAGGATATTGCTTTTTCCACTCAAGTTATTTACATAAAAATTCTAAAATAAAAAACTAGATATCTGTTCTGTGTATCGTTTGTGGTGAGAAAGACTACACTATTCATTGTATTCTTAATTGCATATCAAGTTTCCGATTTCTATGCATCAAGTTAATACGTCAACAAAGTATTTCGTTCATTATTGTACCTTACTAAAATATTTAAATTTTTTTAAATGTGTAGATCTTATCATTTAGGGGCTTTAATAATTAAGAGCATATATATAGATTTTCCTCTAAGCCAATATTTCTCACAATTTAGAAGAAGCTGCATTACCACTTAAAATCAGATTTCTAGAGATTCTGGGTTGCTGGTTAGATTATGAATTTTTTGAAAGCATTCTAGTTTCTTCTGCTTTCTAGGCCTTTTCCATTTTACCTTAAAATACTATTTTCACTTCTCTTTTACTTTTCCCTTACGTCTCCACCATAGTACTCAAATCTGAACAACTATATATGATACAAATCTTACTTTATATTGATTCACCTTAAATTTGAAGAAGGAAAACATGTCAATGATAAAAGTTTTTCCTATGGAAGTGTACGAGTGTGTGTGTGTGTGTGTGTGTGTGTGTGTGTTTATATGGCCTCAAAACCAAACATGTGCTCTTACTGAAAACGTAAATAAAACTTTCTTTTAATAGATCCTTAAAGTTTCAACTCAAATTCGAAACTTTATGAACAGCACACCTTTTCCACGCTGACATTTGTATTCCCATTCTTATTATATATTTTAATATTAATATGTATGTATTTAAATGACTTTATTTGCGATTATGTATGTAAAATGTCTCCTCTGTACACTGAAAACGATTTGAGCGTAGGAAACATTGTTTATATTTTCTATACCTAGAATGATATATAGGGCTTTGCACACAATAGGAGCACAATTTAAAATTATTAACAAATGAATAAATAAATAGAAACTGAGGTGGAGGTAATTTACCCAAGGCACTTAAAGTGATAGAACTGAAATCCTTACCCAGGAAATCAGAGTTGAAACTCTATACCACTATGCTCTCTTAATACTTAAGAATTTTCTAAGATATACTGTGTATATGTGTATAGACAAATGTAGACATTTCTACAGTTTTATTTTTGCATCTTGAGAACCTTAAAAATATATGTTAAATATTATTTTGTAAGCATTTTTTTAAAAGGAATACAAACCTTTACATGTTTGTAATACAAATGTGCACTATGAAAATGATATATAGTCTCTGAAGTTAAATAAATAAGAACTCAAATCTTCTAAAGATAAATTTTATTAGCCTTTCACCAGCAAGAAAACTGTAAATAAATCCTGGCTATAAATATTAGTTAGAAAAATGACAGTGTAGAAATATTTGTTGAAATTAATTAATGTTCAGAATACATTGAAATAAATGAGTTATCTGCAGTAGCATTTAATCAAATACTAGCAACACCCTGAAGTCTTTCAATAGCACATTACTTTTAGTTTAAAAATGTTAGTTGAAAATATGCTTTAAAAACTTTAAAGTTATTAGAGTCTTGTCTCAAATTTATAAGCCAAATCACAGTTCTCTATGGGAACATTTTACTCTTAACTATATCTACGTACTAAAATTAGGCTACTGTGATTTTTAGAAATCTGGAATTCTATAGGGAAAGCAATAGAACTTGTTTTAGAAGCCAGGTCATTGACTTTTATCCTTCTTCCTAGGTCATTGAAGAGTCTGTTAGGCTCCATTATTCTTAATCGTAGAAACTTCACAAAGAGGTACCATGAAATAAAGCTAATACTTAGAAAAAAATAACAACTTTCACCATTAAAAAAATTTTTTTGTACACCAGAGAGGTTGGAAAGGTTGGTCTGTTGCTTGTTTATTTTAATGTTAAAACCAGAAAGACATCTTCTATAAAAGAACATTTTCAGGACCTATGCAAACCCTAATCTGGGATAAGTTAGGAACATTAGGAGAACACTAATTAATTTGAAAGGCTATGATTAAAGCTGATGAAATGAAATATCACAATATGAAATACTATTTCTTTGTGAACATATATTTACTTACTATTATAGAAAATTTCTTTATTAAAAATAGATTGGGAAGTTCCAAGTTTTAACTATAGATAAAATTGATTAACATCATATTTTAAAAGTTTGCTTTTATGCTAAAATTTCACGAAACGTGACTAGTGTTACAATTTATGGTGAGAAATTATCTCTTTAATTTGATGTATATTATGGAAAATATAGACTTGTGTTTGTGTTTTATGTTTTAAAGCAAACATCATTTCTTAATCTAATCTCTTTTAAAGTGAGTATTTTTGCTGCTATTTTCAAGGTACTTGCTACTGCCTTGTCTCATGTGAAAAATATTCTTAAAACAGGACTCTTATTGAACATACAAAACGAGTCTTTTTTAAACAAGAAGGCAGTTTAACATAGTGTTTAAAGATATCTGCTGTAGGGCTTCCCTGGTGGCGCAGCAGTTGAGAGTCCGCCTGCCGATGCAGGGGACATGGGTTCGTGCCTCGGTCCGGAAAGATCCCACATGCTGCAGAGCGGCTAGGCCCGTGAGCCATGGCCGCTGAGCCTGCGCGTCCGGAGCCTGTGCTCCACAACAGGAGAGGCCACAACAGTGAGAGGCCCTCGTACCACAAAAAAAAAAAAAAAAAGATATCTGCTATAAACAGAGCTGTGAGACATGTACTACAGTAAAATGGTCTCTTGCTACTAAGAGAGCTTTATAAGTCTTTTTCACTCAATCAATAACACATTGAGGATATATTTTCATCTCAATATACATTACTCTCCATTAGCAGTTCTCAGTGGAGGTGATGCTATTGACATCTAGTGGGTAGAGGCCAGGGACACTACCAAACATCTTATAATGCATAGGACAGCCTCCCGTAACAAAGGTTTATCCAGCACAAAATGTCAGTCGTGCAGAGGTTGAAAATCCTGATACGTTTCCCCAAACTGACTTCAATACAGGCTTCCCAGTACACAGAGCAGCACAGTATTGAGAGAGTCTGATTACCCAGGTTCTCACTAATATTAGGCATTAGCAATCATCTTCTTATTTGCCAACCTGATAGGTGGAAATGATTTCTTATGCTTTTATCTTTTCATTATAATTATTATATTTTCTTACTATTAAGTTTTAATATCTTTTCATTTGTTTATTAAGTTTATTCTTGAAGATTCATCTTCAGCTTTCTCGAATCATCTCATCTTTTACTTATTGCTATATAGGTGCTCTTTTACATGAAGTGTATCAGACATATATTATACATTTTACGTATATCTTTTACTTTATGTGCTAATACTTTTTAAACAAAATCATCTTGGGCTCAGAGAAGTAGATGGAATGTTTCAGGCTTCTTAGTCTTGGCCTAAACAGCTGAGAAGAAAATGGAAGCACAACTATCTCTGATGTGTTTATGGACCTGTTAGTGGGCTGGGGACTTTGCTAAGAGCTCTGCTAGTTTCAGAGGCTGAACAGTTAGTATTTATTGGTGGGGTGGGGGGTGGAGAGGTCTTTCTAGCCCAGTCAGAACAATGGCCATGTATTACTTCTGAATTCCAAATAGAAATCTTCTGAGGGAGGAAAATCTCTTTTAAAAGGTCAGCAGATTGTCCCCTTGTCTAGAGGAGAGATGAAGTTGTGTGTATGTGTGTTGCTGTCTGGAATGCATCCTTATTTTGGGATCAACTCTAGCCCTCCTATACTGTTTCCACCTCTGGTTAAGGTATCATTTTAGAGGGCATGCAGTATATTTAAAATGGTTCACCTGAAAAAGATCACAAAATATACTTACAACGAGAAATAGGGCAGTAATCCCAAGGAATGAGAGGATTCCCCGTGTAACACCAGGGACCATGGGCATCATCATCAGGATTGCGGCAGTAATTCTTATTCAGCTTACTAGCATCTGGTTCCCAAAAGATATGCCTGCATAAACAACAAACTCTGAACATCACAAAATGCACATCTTGTCCAAGAGAAACAAAATGTCACGAAGAAGATATAATCCTAGTGCATAACTTTCATTACAGATACAACACAAGCTACCTGCTGTGAATTTTGGGGTTTTTTTTTTTGAGACTTATTTTGTTGTTGTTCTTGCAGTTTGGAAGGATGTTCTTTAACTCAGGAATAAGGCTGAATAATCAGCATAGATAAAGTGATAAAAGATTTTATGACTTTGCTTCTATTTAATAACTATACTGGCAAGGTAACAATACCCCTGTGACAAAGATCTAAGTTAGAAAATGCATAGAAAATGCAAGCTATTGCAAAAGTATTTTTTTCATGTTTCAGAAACATGTAAAGAAGCATCACTAGCAACATTACTATGACAACGTACTGGAAGATACACTGAAAACAATAATAATGTGCTAATAAAATTATTAAATTCTGAAATTTCATTGGTCATATAGTTACAAAATATGATTTTTTGACAGATAATTGAGTAACACCTCAGCCTTTCTCATTTTACATCTTAACTAAATTTATTACAAAAGTAAAGCAAAAATACTGTATGTTATAAGACCATGCCCACTCATATAACATCAATATTTACATTTACCTCAGTAACATTAATGAAGTCAAATTCCACATGGCCATCCTGACCATGTCATGAAAACTATACATCCTAACTTAATTTGTTTTGGATTACTAATTACTACCATGCTTGAACATAATTAATGTGTCATTTTAAAAAATTGGGAAGAGCTTCAACATAGAAACTTGAGCTACCTTATTAAATTTGGATTTACTTTTTGGACCAATATGACAGTAAAGACATACAATACTTACCATGTGACATATTCTATTACAGATGACTTACATATATGCCCTTAGACCAACCTGATGAGACAGGCTCGAAGATTATACAATTTTGTATTTGACAAAATTGAAATCCACAGAGGACAATTAATTTTTCTAGGGTCACATGGTTTTTAAGCTGTAGAACAAATGTTTGAACACACAGCTCTTTCCAGAGTCAGTGTTCAAAACCACCACACAGTGTTACCTCTTTACTCAGTCATAGTTTGTTCTTAAACCAAAATGGTACCATGCAACTTAATCATTCATCAGTATCCCACAAGTTGGTTCCAGATGACTTTTAACTATTTCCAAAGGCAAACCTAAACTCAATGAATTGAGTTATAACCACTGCATCCCTGAATAAATATGCGACGTGTTTCCAGTGGTACACTGGTAAATGTTTAACAACTAGCACTCTGAAGTGTGTATGGGGGCAGAGGGTCTTTATTTGTTGTTCTTGCATATTTCTGTAGTGTAACTGTAACTACTTCCACCATAAAACTGTCAGACTTCTAATATGGAATCACTGAAGGCAGAGTTGGTTACAGTTGTCTTTCACAAGTCCGTGAAGAGCTAGATCCACCCCACAATATTTCTAAAAATGCTTTTAAAAATATCAGTGTTGAAATCAGCATTAATTTTAATCATGCCAATTCTTGCTTAAAATTCTTGAATGAATTCCTTTAATGCTTAGGATAAAACTCAAATTTCTTTTTTTTTTTAACATCTTTATTGGAGTATAATTGCTTTACAATGGTGTGTTAGTTTCTGATTTATAACAAAGTTAATCAGTTATACATATACATATGTTCCCATATCTCTTCCCTCTTGCACCTCCCTCCCTCCCACCCTCCCTATCCCACCCCTCTAGGTGGTCACAAAGCACCGAGCTGATCTCCCTGTGCTATGCGGCTGCTTCCCACTAGCTATCTATTTTATGTTTCGTATTGTATATATGTCCATGCCACTCTCTCATTTTTTCACAGCTTACCCTTCCCCCTCCCCATATCCTCAAGTCCATGCTCTAGTAGGTCTGTGTCTTTATTCCTGTCTTACCCCTAGGTTCTTCATGACCTTTTTTTTTTTTTTCCCTTAGATTCCATATGTGTGTGTTAGCATACGGTATTTGTTTTTCTCTTTCTGACTTACTTCACGCTCTATGACAGATTCTAGGTCCATCCACCTCAATACAAATAACTCAATTTTGTTTCTTTTTTCTTCAAATTTCTTAACACAGCTTACAGAGTCCTGTATGGTTTTGCCACTGGAGAATTTCTTCTCTGGACATTAACCAAATTATACTGTTTCAACCTTATTAAAGTTATTTCTGATTTTTATACACTTCCATTTTGGGGCTTTTGAACAAGTTATTTCTTCTGCGTGATGTACTTTTCCTCCTACACTTCCTTTGACTAACTCCTTCTTATTACGTATGTCCCAGCTAACATCCCTTCCTGTAGGAAAACTTCCTGACCATTTAAGTGTGGGTGTCACTTGTTTGCAGCCCCATAACATAAAATATGCTTTTTTCATGGATTTTCTAATATGACATTGGCATTTGCTGTTTTCTGCCATTCCATACTAGAGTGAGATCCATGATGGCAGAATTCTGCTTAACTTTGAAGTCCTAGAGCTACAGTGTCCAATACAGTAGCTACTAGCCAGAGTAACTACAGAAAAGCTAGTATGTGGCTCGTCCAAATTGAAAGGTGCTATAATTATAAATATACAACAGATTTTGTAGCTTTAATATAAAAATGTAAAATAGCTCATTAATAATTTTTATGTTAGATACATATTGAAATGAAAAGCTTTAGAAATATTGGATTAATAAAAACATTATTTTAAAAATTTGCCTGTTTAATTTTACTTCTGTAAGTATGGCTACTGGAAAACTTAAAAAGTACAAGTGCGATTACATATGTCAGTTGCATATTTATGTTAGAGAACACTGCTTTATAACTATCACTATTTGTTTGTGAAGTATATTAGTTGAAAAAATATCATCCACTAGTGAGTAGATTTTGAAAGAGAATAAGAACTTTAAAACTAAAGTGGAACCAGGAGCAAAATGACTCAACTTCTCTGGATCCTTAAATTTTTATTCACACATACAGAAATATCTTCCATATAGGATTATGATGGTCAAATGAGATAACAACTCACAGAAAGCAACCATGTTGTAGATACTTTATTAAAGGACACTACCGGGCTTCCCTGGTGGCGCAGTGGTTCAGAGTCCGCCTGCTGATGCAGGGGACACGGGTTCGTGCCCCGGTCTGGGAAGATCCCACATGCCACAGAGCGGCTGGGCCCGTGAGCCATGGCCGCTGAGCCTGCGCGTCCGGAGCCTGTGCTCCGCAACGGGAGAGGCCACAACAGTCAGAGGCCCACGTACCGCAAAAAAAAAAATGACACTACCATTTTTCTTTTAATCCTGCTGTATATATTCCAGGATATTTAATAAAACTCTGTTCTATGTTGCAACTATGTCTCATACGTCTTTTGTAATTTCAAACACACAAGCACTGCTGCTGGGGTCAAGTGGAAGATAACTGCTTTTGTTGTGAATATGTCCAATGTCAAAATCTCTAATTCTCTGAAATATATAGATTTTTTTCAATTACATATCCATTTCTTTAATTATAGAAAAATCATGTGTATCAGAATAAAGCTATACAAGGAAACATGTCTCAATAAGTTTTTAGTAGTTAAGTGGAATTTTAAGGTGTGTATATACATGAAGATGGTCACTTATCAATTTTATAAACTAATATTAATAATTAAATAATTATGAGAATATAATCCTATAATGTACTATTTGAAACACTAGATTTGGCGTTTCATTATACAATGTCTTATCCAGTTGTGTAATTGTTTTCTCCGTATGACCATATCACGCTTAAAGGTGAAGCCCAAATGTATGTTAATGTTCTTTTTGTTAATGTTCCCGAGGCACCTGTTACACAGCAGAACGCATAGTAAATCCTCAATACATATGTACTGCTTTGAATTGTTTATTTAAGTTTGCCATGTAGAGAGAAAATGTTAAATTGAGTTGCACAGAACGATCAATCTAATGTTTTTATTAGCTTACTATAATATATAAATGAATAGAAAGAAATACCAATGTACCTCAATATACCTATCTGCTGTTATCACTACATACTATATATTGAAAGAAAGAAATTTACATACCGATGTAAATCTTCCATGTTCTTGTCCCACATCGAACATGTTAGTCCAGATCGTGTTTTGGATAAATTGCCCATATAGTTTTTGCCATTCCCACGATAACAATCTAAACATAAAATATATGGAAAGAAGACTAATGAATACTAGGGAGTATAGGACAAAGACTTCTTTTACAAGCATATGAATTCATGAAAATCAACATAAAAATTAAAGCACTAAAATCTGTACAAAGCAAAGACACTTAACTATCTCTCATAAAATATCTTTATTTTTAGTCAAATTTCTTCTTCATTAAAATGAAAGTTTATGTATCAAATTACAAATTCAAAAAAAATCAAAGAAAAAATTAAGTGAGTGGCTCTTAGGGACACCAAAGAAATGAGAACTTTGTGAGTGACATATATTTTCCAATAGTTTCTACTGAAAAATTTTACTCCACAGGAAAGTCACAAGAATGATATAATGAGCACTCGTATACTAGTCACATTTGTTGTGTTTTGATTTTTGTCTTTCGTGAGATTGACATTCTGAGTCATCCAAGCCAGCTGTTTCACAAATGCTCTTTAATTTCATTTTGCCTGATTAGTTTCTCATGAATGAAATCAAGTTAAATACAGAAATATTGCCTAGGTGATATTTTGTCCTTTTTTCAGGATTATTTCATGTGACACATGATGTCAGTTTGTTCAGTTATCGTTGATGAGTTTGATAACTTGGTTAAGTGGTAAAAAGGAAAAACTTCTCTTCATATATAAGATAAACAAACAAAAAAATTTTGAGCCCTTTGAGGCTGACTACATCCTATTCCCAAACAAATTTTCACAAAATGGCTTAGGCATACTTTGATTAATTTTGCATGAATCATTTATTACTCTGCTGGTTTTAAAATGATTTTTTTATTTCCTACTTTTCTTTCTTTCTTGTTATTCTTCTGTAAATGAAAGTTTTTCCTTCTCCTCTACTCCTTCCATTTAAGTAGTATTACTACTACTAGTAGTAGTAGCAGTGGTAGTAGTAGTAGTCTACTAGTAGAAGTAGTAATGTAAATATGGACTCATGGATTCTCTTTTTATTCAGCATGATACATTATCATTCCTGTTGTTCATTTTGATGCTCAAATTGTTCCATCTTTAGCCAATGGAAGCCATGTTAAAATGGTTCCTGTGTCTTTTATCATTTCCCATGTGGTTTTATTTTTCACTTTTTCTCAACTGAGCAGTTTGCGTTCTATTAAACATTTATAGAAGTGTCCGTATTTGGAATTTTAAAAAATAATAAAAAGAAGTTAAGTTCTTCCAAATATGTAAGTTGCAGTTCTACATTTGAAAAGAAACACTATTCCATATTTTGAAATAATCCTGCATATTTTAATAGTAACTATTTAAGAATTCTGATTTTTATATGAATAAAAACTGTAGTTTTAACTATAAAATATTATCTACAAACGTACATTAACATTAAGATTATTCTCTGGTTTAAAGTTGGTAAGCCATAGTACATTATCATTGGTTTTAAATATGCTATGTGATTAGAATAAATAATAGGTACAAATTCTAATAAAATTTTTAAATGAATAATAATTTGTCCAGGAGTTATTTAATTTAGTAAAAAGGAAATATAATAATATATTCAATAGTCATGTTTTGATATCCATAAATTTGAACTTAGATAGAAAAACTCAAATAGGATAGGATTTGATACAGATAATATATCAGTCATTACCATATACAATAAAATTGTTTTCAGAAAGCATAAATTTGTAAAATCCAATTCTTGTACATATGCAGAATATATCAGTTAAAATATTTTCCTCTGACAGTGCTATTTTTTTCTACATTAGGAAAGGTTAAACTTTTGGCTGTTAGGTAGTAAATTCTTCAGATAATTTCTTACTGAAGAAAGCAGTTGTGCAATGTGATATATTGGTACTGCTCTTTGATACATTTTTGATTTTACACCTGTGTTTTCTGTATTAGAGAAAGAGATCCTCCTTACCACTACCACCATTTTATTTGAATATGAGCTAGGTGTTTCTTTTCTTAGCAAACTTTTTTTTAGAATAGTTTTTAATTTACAGAAAAGTTGTAAGTTGGTACAGAAAATTCTAATATACCACATAGTTTCCCCTACTTTTACTATCTTATATTAGTATGATAGATTTCTCACAACTATTTACCATACTGATGCATTATTACTAACAGAAACCTATATTTTGTTTAAATTCTTAGTTTTTTCCTAGTGTACTTTTTTGTGTCCTAGGATCCCACATGACACCACCTTACATTTAACTGTCATGATTTTTAAGGCTCTTCTAGATGTAACAGTTTTCTCAGACTTTGTTTTTTGATGATCCTGACAGTTTTAAGGAGAACTAGTATTTTGTAAAATGTCCATCAGTTGGGTTTGTCTGATATTTTCCTCATGATTAGATCTGGGTTATGGGTTTTTGAGAGGAAGACATAAATTTTGAGCACTTATTAACTTGCTGGCATAAGATATTCCAGCTTCACTTTATGTTTTTCTTGCCCCAGGCCTGGAATCTTCAATTTCACCAAGGAGCCATTGTTTATGTTAGTGATGAAAGGTAAGGAGAAGACGTGGGTGCTATGTGTGCTCATTGCTATTTGGTACCATTGTTTCTAGTCCCTTTCATTTGATAGAGCTGGGAAGTGTGTGCATGTGTGTGTGTGTGTGTATGTCTTCATGAGTAACTGATCCCTCTGACTCCAGTCTAGCACCAGAGTTCTTCCTTGTCTCCTCTTCATTTGTGTATTTCTTCTCCCATAGTGAGAACCATGATTCTAGGTAACATCAGTATCTTTCCTCATTTTCTGAATTCTCCAATGCACACAAAATAATGTTAAAGCTGCTACATCCTAATATAGCAAAATTACACTTTAAAGTTCAAAAGGTATTTAAAGTTATCTAACTTTAAATGTATTCCAGTGAGGCTATATATAGTCAGAAAATTGTGTTTAAAAATTATTTGGAATTTTTTTCTAAATTCTGTAGTAATGGTATCTATTTGATACACAGATAGGCACATTTCTGTGTTTTTTTCCATCTTTCTTGAGATTACTTTTTGAACATTTAAAACATTATTAAAACATTAATATTGGTTGATAGTCAAAACTATATGAAATTGTGTATTCAGAGTGTTCTCATTTTCCCTCTTGCTTCTGTGTCATATTTCTACCCACTACTACCCACCGTTACAAGTAACCAATTTCATTAGTTTCTTGTTTATGGCTCTTATATTTCTTTTTTTTTTTTTTTTTTACTTTTTTGGCAAAGATGTATACACACACACACACACATATACATATGTAATATAAATATATAATTATATGAATATATATTCTATATATGTATTATTATATCCCATTCTTTATTACTAGTAGTAAATCCCTTTATTTATTACTAATAGAATACCAAATATATATTTTAGCGCTTTGTTTTTTTTAAAATTAATAATATACCTGAAAATCACTTCATATTAGTTCATGAAAAGTTTTATCATTCTTTCTGCAAATTTGCAGTATTCCATTGTGTGATTTCGCCAGAGTAGATTTGGGTTGTTTTGCTAGTACAGAAAATGCTGCAATAAAAAACTCGTGCATATGTTTTTGCATATTATTGGAGCTGTATATTCAAATAGTGCATTATTGGTCCAAAAGGTGAATGTATATGTAATTTAATTATTGTAATAGTCTGTTCCATAAGGATTTTTATCATTTTGCACTCCCAAGAGCAAAGCATGAAGTTAATTTCCCCATACAGCTTTGCCAAGATAGTGTTGTCAAGCTTTTGAATTTTTGTGAATTTATATGTGAGAAATAAAAGTCTCATATTATGAAAAATCTCAACACTTATATTTTAGTTTTTTCTTGTTACATGTGAATTTAAGCATAATTTTCATGTATTTAAGGGAATTTTTATATTTTTCTCTAAAGAAATCTTTCTGTTCATGTATTTTGTCCATTATTTAATTTTTTGGTCCATACTTTTCACTTTCACAGTTTTTATATATTAAAAATATTTATCTTTATCTGTGATATACATTTTAAGACTTATTTCCAAATTTGTCTTTTGAATTTAAATATGATGGGTTTGTTTATGTTTTTTGCCATGGCAAGTTTTTGATGTAGCTTATTATTTTTTTCTTTTATTGCCTTTAGATTTTTAGTGTTAATTAAAAGCATATCACCACATCTAAGTTATAAAGGCATTTTTCCAAGTTTACTTCTAGTATATATATGGTATCCCTTTTTACACTACATCTCTTATCCATTTGGAGTTTATTTTCAGGTATGGTGTAAGGCATGGATTTAATTTTATTATTTTTCCAAACGGTACTTTATTGATCCATTATTATATTTTAAAAGTTTATTTTTACCCAGTGACATATAGTGCCACATTTTAAATATAATCTCAGTAAGGAGTCTATTTTTGGATTCTGTGTTCTGTCAATTTATTCATGTGCTAGAACTACATTCTTTTAATTATAAACTCTTTATAAAATATTTTAACATCTGATAGGGTTATTTACCTCTCATCACTCTTCTTTCTCAAGTTTTTTCTTAGTATAGTTACATGTTTATTCTCCTAGGAAAAATTTAGAATGAAGTTTTTGATATCAGAAAATATCACATTAAATTTACAAATTAGCTTAGGTGGAATTGATGTATTTATGATGTTGAGTTCTCATATCAAGAACAAGGGATGTTTTTCTACATGTTAAAGTACAATTTGGGGCTTTCAGTAGTAATTTAAAATTTAATTACATAGATTTCAACAACTTTCCTAAGTTTATTCCTAAGTTTTTCTCAGTTTTGTTTCCTATTATAGATGTAGTTTTCTCTTTAATTAGATTTTCAAAACCATATATGAATGCTATTAATATTTGTATATTAATTGTGTATCCTGCTACCTTAGTGATTTTTTTATTATTTGAATTCAGATTTCCAAGTATATTACTATATCATTTTCACAAAAATCTTTTGCCTTTTTACCCAATCAATAAATATGCCTTCTTATCTTATTGTAAAAAATAATATCAACAATGCAATGTTAAAGAGAAATATAATGTTAAATTATATTTACAATATTAAATAGTAAAGGAAATGCTAGACATTCTTGTTTTCTTTTTGACCTTAGTAAGAATACCTCTAATGTTTTCGCATCAAGTAAGTGGTGGTTTTATGACTGAGATTACATCTACATCTATATATCTATATGTATATACTATATATATATATATATATATATATACACACATATATATATATGAGTGGATATATGGGTGTGTGTGTAAGTATGTGTGTATTCCACAGATTCTTGAGTACTTTTATGAAAAATGCATGAATTTTGTCACAGTAATTTCAAAATCTATTAAGATTTGTTATATGGTTGTTTTTCTTACATCTAAGATGAATTATATTAACGGTTTTCTAAAACTGAACCATTTTTGTTCTCAGCCTAAACTCCACTCAATCATTATGTATTATTTACTTAATTTCTTTATTGAACTGTTCACTCAAATTTAATTTAAGATTTTTCTATTAATATTTACAAATGAGATAAGTCTATAGTTTTCTTCTGTGATACCTTTATCATGTTTAGGTTTCAATATTATAATTCCATCATAAAAATAATTTGGAAATTTTACTGCATTGGTTAAGCTACAGGGCAATTTACGTAGCATTGAGATCACCTGGTCTATGAATTCATCTAGGCATGATGTGTTTGTGGTGGAATACTTTATTAGTAAATTTCCATGTCTCTTCTGTAGGAATGAGTCTAAGTTTTCTTTCTCTATCAGGGTCATTCAAATAACTTGAATTATCCTAGTATATTACCCATTTAACTTTCATTTTCAGTTTTTACATGAGGTTGTATAAAATAATCTCATGTTTTCCTGTTTCACTGGTTATTTCTGCCTTCATAATTATTATTTCATATATTTTTCCTCTCTTGAGTCAGTTATCTGGTGGTTGTCTATTTTGTTAATTTTTTCAAAGAATCATCATTTGGCTTTATTCATTAGTTCTACTGTTTTCTTTTCTTTACCTTATTAATGTCTGCTTTTATCTTAGTTGTTTTCTTTCGTGTGTTGCTTTTGTTTTACTTTTTCCTCTACCTCTTTGAGTGGGAAATTTCATTTCCCTGTCTTCATTATGTATATTATTGATATAAATATTTAAAGCTGTGAATTGTGTTTTGTTTTCTGCCTTAAATGTACCTTATATAGTATAATACACTGTGTTTTATCAGTATTTTTAAAGAAATTCTTCAATTTCAGTTTTCTTTTTTTTAACAGAGTTATTTAATATCCAACTGGAAGAGCTTTTATATATATGTTAAATCAGATGTTGCAAGATTTGAGCAAAAGTTTTTAACTCATCAACCTATATGTGGAATTTACATTTCCTTCTATATAGAGAAGGATAAGAGCAACATCCTTTTGTGTGTGTGTGTGTGTGTGTGTGTGCCTGCATGCATACATATCAAATATGTAACAATCCATACTACTAGCTTGGCAGTATTATACAATGACATAACTCTCTGTTAAAATTTCACAGCTGTATGTTGAATTGGCTAACAGTGTCTCTTAAGTAGGACTTATTCATTTTCAAATTGCCCCACAGAGCCTAGCACATTGTTGCATAAATCAGGTATAATATATTGTTAAAGAAAAGCAATATAATATATTGTTAAAGTATTAATGAAAAGGAAAAAGCATGGAGTAATGGAAAGGTCATTTTAAGGAGAATTTGAGTGACTCACAGTTGTGCTAATTTGAGAGTTCAGGCAAGTTATTTAAATTCCCTAAAGCTAATTTCTTCACCTGTTAATGTGCAGCTCTATTATGTAAGCAATAACATCAGCTTAACTTTCAAAACCCCAAATCCTCATATTCTATTACCTGATCTTTGATAAGTGATATTTATGTACATAAAAGCATCTTAATACACATCAGAAGCTTATAAAACAATTGTTCTCACTTGCCTCTATCACTCAGAAATTATCAGTAATTGTTTAAATGACTAAGGCAGGGACAAAGCAGATCCAGCTGGTACCAAACCTTCCTTAATCATTGGTTTCAACTTTATTTCCAACTGACCTTTAAAGTCTGCCCAAGAAGAGTGAAATTGATTGAAAAGGGACTCATCTCTTCTTCCCTCTACAACTGTTTTCCGAGTTGTTCACAAAAAATGGCACTGAGGAAAGTCAGGGGATGGAAGAAGTATGTACAGGGCAATAAATCCATGAAATAGAGTTTTAAATTTGGCTTGGACTTTTTAGAATGATTTAGGACTGACCATGGCCATGACCATCATAATTAAATTTATGTGAAAGAATGTGATTATTTAAAAATCGTAACTCCTAATTCATTATATACCAATAAATGCCCAGAGCCCATTATTATTAATTTTTGACAAATGATTTTTTAAACCTATTTCAATGTGACCTTTCTCAACCACTGCTCCCTGAAACAATTATTTTCAATGGTGTCTATGTTTCCAAGCACAATGGTGATTTATCCCAAATCCCACTGTTACATATCATCTCTACTACTAACACCCCAGTCCACATCACTCTCGTCTCTTGCCTAAATTACTGAAGCAATCATTCAGTTGATTCCCCTGTTTTGGCCCTTTGTCAGGAGTTCTGGCTATTTTTCATAATGCGGCCAGAGTCATCCAGTTAAAATTTAAGTCAGACAGATCATTTAGTTCCCATCTTAGAATCCTACAACAGAGTCTCTCCCCTTTCAGAATAGAAGTGTAAATCCTTCCAGTTTCTACTAGGCCTATGGAATTTTAGCCCAGTTGCTCTCTAACCTTGCTCATTCTGTACCAGACACAATGATGCGCTGTTTCTTTCTTTTAACTTTTCAAGCACTCTCCCATCTCATGCCATTTTCATTTGCAGTTTCCTCTACCTAGAATGCTCTTTACAAGTATGTGCACGTGGCACATGCTGCTCCCTGACTTACTTCAGGTTCTCCCTAAATGTTACCTTAATATGTAAGATCTTCTCAGACCATTAAAAGATAAAATAGCAACATCCTCCTCCCTCTAACTCTGGGACATTTATCTCTCTAGCACTTACACAAGCTAACTTACTATCCCCACCTACATTTTTTTTTTTTTTTTTGCTTTACACGGGCCTCTCACTGTTGTGGCCTCTCCCGTTGCGGAGCACAGGCTCCGGATGCACAGGCTCAGCGGCCATGGCTCACGGGCCTAGCTGCTCCGCGGCATGTGGGATCTTCCCGGCCCAGGGCACGAACCTGTGTCCCCTGCATCGGCAAGCGGACTGTCAACCACGGCGCCATCAGGGAAGCCCCCCACCTACATTTTAATTTTGCTTGTTTTTGTTTGCTGGACATTAGTTCAATGGGGTCAGAGAATTTTGTTTTGTTTACTGGTATATCCACAGTGCCTAAAACTGTCCCTGGCACTAGTATACATTCAAATAAATAAAGGGATATTGAACAAATTAATATATAAAAGAAATCCAACTTCAGGCTTGGTGACTTTGTTTGCTAACAGTGCAACAAAAAATAAGTCTTCTGCTGTAATGTGTACTCCATTTAGGCATTTCCACTGAATTTAATCATGCCCACACTGCAAAATGTCAGCTATTACCTTGTCCACTTGACACATCACATTTTGGAATTTGGGAGCAGTAGCCAACTCGGATGTTTGGATCAGTGGTAAAACACCACGGTGACTCAGCCCCATCTGGATTTCGGCAATAGTTTTCTCTTAGGTCCCTATTGAGAATAAACATGTTAATGTAAATTGCCAGGGTTTCTTACGTTGGTGAAGTCAGTGTTATTACATTTCTAGAATCCTAGAATGTATGCATTCTATAAATAGAGCCCTACGTTTTAGACTTAGGATAGTTATAACAGTTTAGAATTCAGCATACACAACTGACACTGCCCACATTACTGAAATAAAATGCTGTCAGATGTCAGAATTCTTTTTCTTCCACAGACCTGGAGTTTCACACAAACACTACTGCTTCTTGAAAGAGAGAAATAGTACCACTTCATTCTTCTCACTCATTTTCAAGACGTGGACTCTCAACTGTTACAATTTTTAAAAACTGGTCTGTTATTACTTTTTCATGGACTGTATATAATGTAGAAACACATTCTCTTTACAGAAGAAAGGCTATTATAATTAGTAGTCTTTAATTTCTCTTGTTTAAAAATGAAGTTCCACCTATTCAAACATTTGCCACAAAACACATGACAGATATTTCTTCTTTAAATTCTGTATTTCTTTGATTTATTTAATTCACTACATAGATTTCTTTTAATTCCAACGTAGTTCTTTCTTGATTTAGAGATTACAACATGCAATTTTATATTTCTGTAAAATTAAATCCTAATTATAATATAGATAACCTAACTATAGAAAAAGTTGTCCATGTAATACATGTACTTCCTTTATTTTACCAGTGATATAGTTAGACATTTAGAGTTCACAATAAGGAAAAAGTCTAAACTAATATCATCTGTATATAAAAGGATTTTACCTTAATGCAAGGTTCATGTTAAATAAAATGTGGAATTTATGATTTGCTCTCCTGATAATGCTCTCTAATTTGAAGAAAGCATGTACTTTCTTTTCGTAAATCCCTGCTAATAATTTAACAGATTGAATATTCAGTCTATTGGAAGGTACATTATTTATTTCATTTAGGCCCAATTAAAAATACTACACTTTTATTACTATCCAAATTGACCATTAGAAACTGAAAAGTTTTTAAAGAAGAAGCTTGAGTTTGGTTACAAAATCAACAGGTAATAGTTTATCTAGCCAAAATAGGTCCTGACACAACTGTTATTTAAGGTTGTAAGAACAGTGAATGCCAGTAGCTAAGGCCATTGTATAGCAAATATTCTTATTTATAACCTATATTCAAGCCTTTACCCTTCTTATAAAATTATTAACTGGAAAGATGAAGAAAACCTTTTCTTTCTTCTGACCAATTTATACTCATGTTTAAAAAAACTGTCAGTACAAAATACGTGCATTGAATTTTACATAAAGTGTACGCAAATTTGCAATTTTAGATGAATAATTGCTTAGTTAAATTATTTCAAGTTGTTAATTTAAGGCAAGATAATTAAACAGAGATCTGAGGCTATCAAAAATCTTAGTTTAGGCCTGCTTTTATAATCTATATCTAGAAGCACCTCATTAATCTAGATTAAGCAAGAATGAGAGTCAAGGTTTGCTCAAATATTTTTTCTAAGTTCTTTTCCTTCACTTGAAGAGAGAAGTGTTTATAATTATTAAAGCGAATTAATGATTATATGATTCATGTACATTCACCACAGGCAGTATTGTTCAGTTATAGTGTTTTTGTTTTGTTTTGTTTTGTTTTGATTGGAGTAAAATTGCTTTACAATGTTGTGTTAGTTTCTGCTGTATAATGAAGTGAATCATCTATATGTATACCTGTATCCCCTCCCCCTTGGACCTCCCTCCCTCCCTCCCTCCCCCCGCCCCACATCTAGTTCATCACAGAGCACGGAGCTGAGCTCCCTGTGCTATACAGCAGATTCCCACTAGCTATCTCTTTGATACATGATAGTGTATTTATGTCAAACCTAATCTCCCAATTTGTCCCACCCTCCCCTTCCCACCCTGTGTCCACATGTCTGTTCTCTATGTCTACGTCTCTATTCCTGCCCTACAAATAGTGTTTTAAAGATCGTCATTTGTAAAGAGTCTCAGTTTTGGGGCATATCGTGTTTAGTACAACCAGAGATACCCGACCAGTATTCCATTCTCTGCTAGCCCACAAACAGTAAAGGCATCAATACTCTGAGTAAAATGTTGAGTCAGATTTTATCAGTTTTATAACACAGCTCACTTTTTGGTTGTTTGACATTTATGTTTGGTTACCTTGACTAAATAACCAATTAAGAAAGAATGGCTTAAATTCCAATAACATGTAAGCTAAACTTTTGATCATTTTAATTGTGAAATGTGTGGATTCAATTTCTATAATTATTATCTGTTTTTCTTACAGATGAGGTTCGTTTGGGTACTTACACATACACAATCTCTAACTTGAGTATTACCAGTCATTAGAAGTTGACAAAAAGTGTGCATGGCACTGACACTGTCTCCTTTGTCTCCCTTAGCTATTCGTTTCTCATTTTCTTTTCTCTCTCTGCTTTTATGTTTATTTCTGAGGTATGAAACACATGGGTCAGAAATAGAGAGTGAATTGCTGTGAAGAAAATGAAGGAAATAAACCCCGGAGTGGCAACTATAAATTTGTTATTATAAAATAATTTTAAAAACATAACAGATGAATATTTACTGTCTAAGCAAAGAACTCTGAATTGGCTTTTAAAATCTAAAAATAAAATAAAAAACCGTAGACTATATCCCCTCTCCAGTGGATGGGCCAACTAATGTTCATAGTTCTCCATCTTGAAATGTTAAGCTCTCTTATTAAAAGCCAGTTACATAAAGGCAATATATGTTATTTATAGGTGCTATTTCAGCAAAGCCACTATGAATGACACGTGTGTTATAAATTTTAAAAGCAATCATTTTATGTTCCTAATAACAAGGTGGGCAATTTAAAAACACATGGCACTGTGGCTGTCTGTCTAACAGAAGTCAAGTGGTGAAGAAAAGCAGCCATGGAGAAGAACATAACAGCTCTGTAACTGATATTCAAGGGCAGTTTCTTCGGCTTGGTTCATCTAAACAGCTGTTGTATTTCCCCACTTTTTAAAGAAAATTTAGAAACAATAAAAATCACTCATTCAAAATTTTAAAAATAATTTTTTTCAAGGCTGAAAATTCATCAGTTTACAATGTTGGTTGAAATCAAGGTGTGCCTTGTAATCTCCCCTAAAGTTAATATGAAAATTTAAGAAGGCACTAGTTTGAAACTTGCCTGGTTATCATTACCACTAATAGGTTTATTAAATAGACCTGCAAGAGCAAAGCTGTGATCAGAAACCTAGGGATGTGTTTCCCAAAGCATGGATGGTACATCAACCATCTGATTCAGAATCACCAAGAGTGCTTGTTAAAATGTATTATTTCAAGTCCAAATTTCAGACCTGAGCAATCAAAGTCTCTGGGGGGATGTATCTGCCTTTTCATTGCTGAATTTTCCCTAGGCACACTAAAGTTTAAGGATCACTCACACAGAAATTAGTAAAAAGCAACCACTCTGCCTCATTTCCCACAGGGCCTACTGAAATTTATATTTCTCTAATTTACTCACTTGCACTTGAAATTTTCAGGAGTTATGTCATGCTGGTGAGGATACTGGGAATCCCAACGCTGACAGGGAATTCCATTCCAAATGGTATTGATGATGCCCCGGTAACCTTCTCCTTGACCTTGAATGCATTCAGTTGTTTCCATAGGGACATCCGTGTCATTCATAGTACTGTGAGCTATTGGTAAAAAGAAATATAAATTTAAATAAAATATTTCAATCTGTCATCTACCTCTTAGAGTTCACTTGCATTTTATTAGCAGGGTTTTCTGTCACATAATTTTTATAATAATTGAATGGAATAAAAAATTCAATTTATCACTACTGTCTCACTCAAATGAAAGGAGGAATTAACATGGTGGACTCAACCATGGAATTTCTCTGCTTATAAAAAGAACATTCTGGCTTGACTTTATCTAGACCTGTTTTAAAAAGCATCATTTAATAATATTTAAATTCCCTGGATCTATCTACTCATTATTAACAATAGGTGTAAAATCTCTCTATTTATTAATGCTTAAGTATTGCATATATGTTTTTTAAAAATCACTTTTCTTACTTTTGAAATTGGAAAACATCTACAAATAATATAGTGACCAAGTGGGGAAATTTTAGCACTGTGCCGTAAGTTTGGCCATTAAAAAAAGTACGAAAAAGAAAATTAATGCTAGTCTAGAGAACAGAGTTATTTTTTAAAAATCAGTTTGTCACTATTACTATCTCCATTCCAATTCTTTTCATTCAAACACTAAATTAGTTTATTCTTGAAAAATTCTTTAAAGGCATTTTACTTCCATATGTCACTATAACTTATACATGCCAAATATACAGTATTTCTGAAATGACTATATAATTACTCCTAAAATTAGTTTATTTAAATAGTTAAAAAATTGGTAATGGTATTAACCGTGGTTTTCCTCTAAAATAATAAATATATTCTAAGCTGATATGTTGCATTTTTCTTCTTAATCAACTTGTTGGCATTTAAGAAATATTACTTGCTTCTAGGCAGATTTATTTGTTGCCTTTTTCCTAGTCCAGCTGCAGTGCTTTACCATACTTCATGAAGATCCTGAAAATCTCAGTAAGAAAAATTTTGAAGTACAAAATTAAATATACCACAACTTGAACTCTTGTCTTTTGTCTTAAGGTTTACTCACTTGCATAAAATATAACTCAAAACATTCTGGAGCAACTAAAATTCATATACCTTCTCAAAACATTCATGAAAATGTTTGTTTCCATGTAAACTCCCCAATTACCTTTATAACCTAAATGGTTATTCAAGGTGCCTCTGCATAAAACTCAAGTTGACAGCCTCTAGGTTAGTTTAAGAAGTGAATAAATAAATATCTTTGATTCACCCATTCTGGAATTCGGTGCGTCATTTCTCCAAAGGAGAGGTTAGAACTAGACATGCCTTCAGAGTCTAGGGATGTCTATAATAGTGTTCCATATTTAATGGCATAAATTCTTTTAAAGTGGCTCTTTAACTTTATTTTAAATTTCTTTCTTTCTTACAAATAATTACTACCTTATGTGGCTGAATGCTTTATTTCATTGAGTTCCATGCAAACTAAGTAGAGCCTAAGTTTGGAGTTATTCTGTGAAGTTTTGTGGAAAAAAAAGGAGGATTAATTAATGACCATCCCAATCACTAGAATGTTTTATGTACAGATTTCCAAAAATTGCCCTTTTAATAACTCTTCTTTTTAAAAACAAATCTCTTCTTCAGCTCATCTTAAAATGTGTTTTTATTTCTTATGTATCTACTTTAGGGAATAGAAATGCAGCTCAGAAATATCCTAAATTAAAAGGAAATTCAAATGGACATGAGAAAATGTCCAGAGACTGACCTATAGAATGGTCATTGAGAGTTGATGGCTTCGAGAATTTATATGTATTGATATTGGTAATATATATTGATTTAGGAAGAACAAAAATTTTGGACTGAGAGAAATGACTTCTGTAGAAGAAGTTGGTGCTGTTTAACCAAGTTCATTATGATTTTAATATTACCTGAAGTTCTTTGATGAAATAGAAAATAAGATGGATTTCATAGGTTCTGAGGGTTAGAACTATATTTCATTAAAACAAATGCTACTAAGCTATTTTTCTGATGATTTGAGTTGATTGTTACATGATTTGAGGAAAATGACTATGTGTGGGAAGTCTTTAAAGGGTGACAACTCTAAAACAGGTAAAAGTTCAAGCTTGTACTGACATATATCATTCTAATTATAAAACTATGATGTGAAAGAAGACAAAACGAATGTCCCCAGGAATCTATCAATTCATTAGCTTAACATTTTAAGAAGAAAAGTTTTGATTCCCCCACTTCTTGGGTACAAGCTCCTGGGCAGCAAATTTGTGACCTCAGTTAGGACTCAGAATACTGACAATGGGAGGAAGGTCAGAGTTAGGGCAGCCAGAGCAAAAGCACTTCTACTAATCACAGATTTCATTGCCTGACTTGGGTACTACAGCTCTCTTACTTTCTTAGCTATTTGTGTGTGTTTTGTTTTATTCGTGTATTACTGATCCATTCCTCTCAGTACTATTTTAGCACTGTGAACTTGTAACCAAAGGATCCAGTCTTGATGAGTCAACCAGGGCCACCTTTGGCTAGATATAGGCCTATCACATCTCACTAAGTATCTAGTTCAAGGCTAAGCCCATCAGAGATTAACACACTGAGCTCCTTGGACTCTAGTATGATTTTCCAGACATCAACCTAAACGATGAAAAAAGAGGAATGATACAATTTAAAAGCTAGTAGAAGATTAAAATTTTTCTAATTTGAGGGTAAAGTTTTCAAATTTTAGGAGTCCCTGTGAAAAGAAATATCTATATTACAAAAACCCTAGGTCAGAGAAAAGAGTACCTATATAAGAATACTGAGGAAAATAGTTCACTGCTGATTGATACACTAAAACTTCAGTGTCAAGTTCAGAGATCTGAATTGTTGTACTAACTTTGCACCTCAACTGCAGAGGTTCCCAGCAAGATTTAATTAAAGAATCTTTCACTTTAAAAGTAGCTATCATAAAATCCTCATTTGAACAATTATGTCAAAGATTTTTTTCTAAACTTTCATTATTATATTTTAAAACTTATGATATAAACTTATTTTAAGGGGGTCACTAACTATTCACTAAAAGACAGTGTAAGTTAAAATGGTTAGATTGAAAACCAAAATTTTGGATTTGGATTAAATAATTTGGATTATTTAACAGATTCTAATTTGGAGGTGGAAACTAGAACCTTTTGAAATTACAAAAATTACAGAATACAAAGAATTACTGCACATTAATAAAATACAATATTGTACAGAATAAATACAAATTTTCATTAGGCCTTGCTATAAACTGAATGTTTGTGTCTTCCTCAAATTCATATGTTGAAATCCTAATCCCCATGTTATGGTTAGGAGTTGGACCCTTTGGTAAATGTTTAGGTTGTAAGGGCAAAGCCTTCATAAATGGGATTAGTACCCTTATAAAAGAGACCCTGCAGAGCTTCCTTGCTCCTTCTACCATATGAGGACACAGGGCAAAGTGTGAACCATCTGTGAACCAGGAATCAGGCTCTCTCCAGATACCAAACCTACTGTCACCTTGATCTTGGACTTCTCAGCCTCCAGATCTATGTGAAATACATTTCTGTTGTTTAGAATCCACCCTGTCTATGGTATTCTGTTATAGTAGCCTGAGCTGACTAAGTCAGGCCCTATCAAGATGTAAAGAATCTAAATAATATTATTATTTTTGTCTCATTTTAATAAGCATCTGTAACTTTGAAATATATAACTAAAACAACTTGACAGTGTTACTTATTGTTGTGTTTTAATTCAGTGGAAATATTTATTTTGATTTTAACTACAAACTAGCAGTATTCACATAGTATTTTTCTTTATTTAAAAAGTACCCTCTGAAGTTAGTGCATCTGTATTTATCCCATTTCACATTCAGCTGCTAAAAGTAACCCCATAAACAAAAGCTACATAATTCTGGTGGTAATGTATAGAATAAATAATATAGGCAAAAAAAGATATATTAGTACAACAAGGTAACTACAGTTTTCATGAATTAGTAAGAGTTATTTTGCGACTTCATGCAGCTGTTTAATAAATATTATCTGATGGGGACCATGATGAATGATTTGTCCATAGACCATTTAACTGTGATATAAATGTGTGATCTTTGTTGCCTGCTTGAATACTTATGATTCGAACAAAAGGAATTATTCCTGAACCGCAATAAAATAGACTCCTTCAGCTGTCCCACTATAAAAACATCAAAATTTGGTGCAAAAACAAAACAAATGTTTCATGCCAATTGATTGGGAAAGGGCTATTAAATGTTGGGAAAGCTATTCCTTTGGACTTAATACTTAAACATGAGACCTGAAAAAGGGAAGGCTCTGAAGAGTCTCCAGTGGCCTAGTGAAGAGTTAAAGAAACACAGAAACATCCCCAGTATCAGCTGAAGATTATCAAGTTTAGCCAAAGCAACATGTTTTTAAAATACTGCATCCCCGCATCCACAAATGTTTTTGCAAGTATGTCTACCAAGCTCACACTGAAAATACCAGGAACTCTTCTGAGAGTTCCTCACAAAACATTTTGCCAGGGGTGTCAGTGGTGGTCACCCTTTGGAAGCAGATGCAAAGATATTTATATGATCCTCAGTGGCCTGTGAGTGAAGGAATGTTTTTCTTTCATGACTGACACGCAGTTTTCTATTTGGAAATGCTTTAAAGAAAACAACATTTGCTCTTGAAATTTTTCACTGTCCTGTTAGAACATGATCAAATATAATGGTTGCCTCTTGGAACACTAATTTCACTTTGCTGGTGTGGACCTGCTATGATCTGATTGCTCTACTATTTGGTAGAGAGCTTTAAGGTTTGAATACATTTGTTGAGAGAATGAACATTAACTGTTATGTAATTGTTGGGAAGACCCTCTTGCCCCCCAACAGAAAGAGATCAACACAACAAGACAACATAGAATAAATCGAACCTTTTTCTCTGTGAAAGACTAGCCAAATCCTTGCGGAGAGGCCACAAGGCCCTGACAGAGGTCCGTGAATGGCAACTGGAGAATGTGAGTGCAAATGTATATTACAGAAAACCACACCTAGGGATCCATAAGCTTTACATGGACAATAAGTAAATCCTTATGTTTACTGTCCCCTTAACCCTCCAAAAAACCTGGATTTCTTAGTGGTGACAAGCTATTGCTATTCTTTTGCCTGTAGTTAAGAACAAGTTTCTTCTTAGGCCATTGGACAAATACCTGATTATTCTTGGAATAATTCAACCCAACCCACTTCTTATTCCCAGCTACTGAAGAGCAACTGAAATATAGGATTTACTTTATGATGGTCCCTGGATATTTAGAACAGTGTGTAAAGCTACTCTCCCATCAACAGACTTGTGCTCTTTGGGCCACAGAGGGCAGGATCAGGCTCAGTGTAAATTTAAAGAGCTTCTTGTTTTAAAATTGACGTGGGAAAATAGTATAAAGACCTCCAAAGCACAAACCTCAAATTGCTTGCACGTTCTCTTTCCATGTGGACCTGGGATTCCTGTCTGAAACTTTTCTCTGGACTTTATCCAAGACGTTTCTGGTATAAAATACTCAAAAGACAAGACTTTCATGAAAGGTCTTCAATCCTATACTCTTACTCCTTAGAAGATGACTTGGAAAAGACCTCCAATACAAGATCTTTCCCTTGAGAAAGGATATTGATAGCATTGTTTTTTCCTGACACAGAATACAATAAGAGGATTATATTTCTATGAATCTCTGTTCTGGCCTTGGATGAATTAATAAAATTTAGCGAAATAATCAGCTTTCTTTAAGAAAGAAAATAATTTGCTAAAATTATTTTCCCAACACACAAAGACACTGAAGTTTAAAACGTTACATATTCCTTTAAAATGATGCCAGCGTACACTAGTTACTAGGAGGAAGGATTCTTTTTATGTAGTACCAATGGCAACGTATCTTCTTAAGCTACTGTAACAAAGTAAGACTGGGTGACTTAAACAACAGTAATATATTTTCTCATAATTCTGGGAGCTGTAAAGTCCAAGATTAAGGTGGCAGCCAATGGTTCCTGGTGAGAGTTCTCTTCCTGGCTTGTAGATGTAAGTATAGACATACCTTTTTGCTATGTCCTCATATGGTATGGAGAGAGAGATCACGCTCATCCTCTACTTGTAAGACCACAAATCCCATTGGATTAGGATCCCGCCATTATACTTCATTATCCTTTATTATCTACTAAAAGCCCTATCTCCAAATGCATTCAGGGCTTAGAATTCAATATATGAATTGTGGGTGCTGGGGAGCACAGTTCAGTCCACAATGATAATTTTGATAGAAATCTTAACTATCAAAGATCTGCCTCGGCCACACTTCTGCCGTGGAGAGTTGTTCAACAGGAAATAAAGTTTCAGTTATGCAAGATGAATAAGTTTTAGAGATCTACTATGTATAGTAGATCTACTATACTATGTTGTACATAGTACCTATAGTTAGCAATACTTTGTTGTATACTAAACAGTTGTTAAGAGAGTTGTATTCTTACCACACACACACACAAAGGCAAGAGGGGGCAGGAGGAAATGTTTGCAGGTGATGAATATGGTTATAATCTTTGATTGTGGAGATGGATTCATGGGTGTATGCATATGTTCAAACCTATCAAACTGTGTACATTAAATATGTGATGTTTTAACATATCAATTATACCTCAGTAAAGCTCTTAAAAATATAAAATGGCTGTGGACACTTACATATCTAGAAGTTTAAAAAATAAGAAGGAAAAGAAAGAGGAAGTGAAAAATAAGGTAAAATATGACAAGATTTGTTTATTTTGTTGAATGAAAAGACATCAAGACATCAAGCAATGAAGGAACAAAACTAGCTCATGGAAGCATGAAAACTGACAATGAGTTGAGGTGATGGGAAGAAGGTATGAAGCAAATCTTCCTGGTTGGCAATGTTTGGGAAAAGCCAAGTTTTCATATGAAAATCAAGAAGCATAGAAGAAATTCCAGGAGACACTAAAAGAAAATGAAAACTACCACTGAGCAGGAAGGTAACCGTGGTTCATTCAACAAAGACTTATTGAACTCCTGTCACATGCAAGGCAATGTGGTAACTCTGTGGAATACAAAAACGACCTGGTCCTTACTCTTTTGGAGCCTACAAATTTTGATAGAGACAGTTATTAACCAAATAACTTCAGAAATAAATGTAAAAACCAAATTCTGAGAAGTACATGGAAGGAGAGGTTTATGTTGCTATAAATATACAATAAGGAATTTGACCGAGTCAGGGGAAGTCAAATGAAGAAATGATAACTGACTTGAAATTTGAACAATGGGTAGCTGTCAACTAGGTGAGGAAGGAAGAGAAAATTTTTCAGGGGAGAGGAGATGGCAGGGGTGAAGGAACTATAATGAGAATATGGAAAATACGAGGTATAGGGAGAAAACTATTCTGGCTGGAACAGAGAGCATGGAGAGAAATGTATATGAGGCTAAAGATAGGGGTGGAGGAGTAAAGGATGGTTTTGTTTTGTCTGTGTCCTAAGATCAAAGAAAATGATTAAAGAGTTTTAAACTGTTGTGTATGTGTGTGGTATGCTAGGCATAGGGAATGATATATTCAGATTTTTTTTTAAATGTCATCCTGTTTGCAGTGTGGAGAAGGGATTGGAGGGGAAAGCTGGTGAACGTGGATATAGCTCCACTCAGAAGGCCACCCAAATATTCAAGATGAAAATAATGCTGTCTTGGGTAAAGGAGACAGTGATGAAGTGAAATGGAGATTTGATAGATACATAGAAAATAAAATTGACAGGACTTAATGATGGATCAAATGTGAGGAGTGAAGGAAAGAGCATGTTTAGGATTGTTCTAGGCTTTTGGATTTTAAACTGTGTAAATGGTGGTACCAATCATGCAAAAGAGAGCTTAAAAAAAGCAGATTAGACCATCCTATAGGATAAATGAAGAAAATCAGAGAAAAAGATAATAAACGATAAAAGTCTCCAACCAGGCAAGTTGCTGGTGGTAAAAGGTGGGGAATAATTGGAACAGCCGACAGGTATATCCTAGCAGGTGTACTTTAATGGGACATCAGCCTTACACATATGACATGTAGCAAGAAAGCTCTTCTCAGAGGGATACCTGGGGTTCCAGAGATCTTTTCAGGGATCTAGGAGGTCAAAACTGTTTTCATAACAATGCTAAGATGTCACTTGTCCTTTTTACAGTGGAATTTCCAGTTGCACTTGATGTATGATATCCCAAAAGACTGAATGCAGAAGCAAATATGAGACACTCAGCTATCGTCTTCTAATTAAGGTAACATTAAAGAAATTTACAAAAAATCTAAAGCAACGTCATTGTCCTCCCTATTTTTCTGAAAAAAATAGTTATTTTTCTTTTAAAATGTTATATTTATTAACATCCAATGAGCTTATTATTTTTAATGAATTAAATGTTTTTAGTTTATGTTTTAATTTCCAATACAGTAGATATTGATTCATGTGACCCACGGAGACAATTTGGGGTTCTCAATAATGTGTAAAGATATCTTCAGTCCAACTGATTTAAATACTCAATGGGATATTTAAGGGACATCAACCACAAGATAAGGGACATTAACCACAAGTTAGCTTTTCAGTTGCCAAAGAGCTACTAAAGTTCACTTCAGAAAAACACGATTAGTCCCAACAAATATTATTTCTCTCTGAAAAGCAGCGAACTAATGTATAGAACAAAGTCTTATTCAGAATATGAAGTTATTATTATAGGGGAAAATCATAAAAATATCAGTACTTCATTTAAGCGCTGCATGGGACTTCCAATCTTGCTATATGTTTGCAGTGTCTTAAAATTTCATATTCTTGGAAGTCTGTTAAAAGTTACACAGCCAGAATATGTGTGGGCTGCTGCCATTTAGGTAGACATCACCTTCTGAAGAACATGGTGTGAAGGAGGACTGAGAAGGCCTGTCCCAGAATACCCTGCTACACATTTGTCAGGGGATGAGCAATGTTCATCCTTCACTTTCAGTGTTATACTAATTGTAAGATTGAAAGTTGGAAGCAAAGTGACAAGAATAAATTTGTAGTTCATTCAGCTTTTTAACAAATAAAAGGAATTGAGAGCAGTATTCAAAACCTTGGATCTGGTGTAAACAGCCCAGTGTCAAGGCAATGTCAGCTTTTACTTTACTAGTTCATGCTAAAATTCTGAAATTTTAATTTTATCATAGATCTTGGTCTGTTTTGTTCACTTCTAGGAAAGTTCCCAGCAACTAGGAAAGCATGTGACGTATTAAGAGCTATTCAACAAATATTTATTTAATGAATTCTATAGAAAAGGGGCAAAAACTCATTATGCTCTCTCTATGCTTCCTGGGATTGCTGCTATGTCCAAGGCTTCTGCTATCACATTCACTTATGACTCTGCATGACCTTCAGGGAAGACTGAACTTAGATGTACTTTGAGCACAGACATGAAGCACCTGCATCTCAATATAAGCAGAACCAAACTTATTATCTTTCTCCTCAAATTTATACCTCTCTTAAATATGTATCATCTACCCAATAACTTAGGAAGAATATTAGACTTTACCTTTTCCCTCTCATTTCCCACGTTATCCAATTCATCATTATATATGGGACATTCTAACTCTTTAATATTGCTCACATCCTCCTCCACATTGTTTTGTCACTGCTGACTGCCTTAGTTCACATTCTCTTTCTTACTTGCCTGTTAAAATCAACTCTTATCGGCCTCCATGCTAATTACCCAGAATACGTAGTAATTCTTCTGGACCAGTAGTCTTCAAATGTTGTTGGTTTCTTTAATTTGTTTTTGTTTTTGCTCCTGTTACTAAAATAATTTTGAAAAAATATTTATATTCCCTCTCTTGCTTTTAAAGTTGACATCTACATTTTTTGTGCTAAGTTTAAATAGCTGCAAAAGATGTGGTTTCTAGCATGTTTTAACTATCGATAGTTTTAAATTGAAAATTTTTGTATCACTCTTCTAAATGGATTTAATGGACTCTAAATACCACAGTGATTTGATACCTATACCTTTTTCTGGATAAAATGTACATTATCAAGTTCTTTTTCTCCTTGAATCATTTTTCCATTCCACTTTACCCACAGAATGTTATTTTAGTGTAATGTATTTTATTTTATGTTGGAGAATCTTTTATTCCTCACCTATCATACTTTCCTGAAAGATTTTTATATACTTAAATTTTTAAAAAATTTCTTGTGACCACAAAATTCTAAGAGATAAATGCACACTATACTAAACACACACACAGCCACAAACACACAAATATACATATATATGTATACATGTTATGGATAGAGTTATACAATTATTAGCAGAACGTAAATGATAAACAGCATTAATATATAGTATTTTCAAAGGTCTCTTTGTTTAGTGTCCCCAGGACAGTGCACCACATTAATATTCAGGAAGGATTAGCAGTTTGCCTTTTTTCAATAAAGTAGCAAAGGGCAGTTGTCAGTGGGCAGGGAGGAAGTTGAACTTGACTGACTCCTTGGGAACACATGCATCTCAAGCAGAAGACTTTGGGAAAGAATTCATATAGAAAACTAGGAGCTGGAATTTGAGCCCTTTAACCTATCCATGCCCATAAACCCCTAGGACAGTCTTTGTGTTCCCTGGGGTTTCATAGATACCGATTTGGAAGCTACTGTTCTAGATGACAAATCAGATAAGACCACTCTCCCTGCTTAATTTTTCAGTGTTTCTCATGGCAACTGGATGGGCTACTCTTGGATCCTACTTCATCTGCCTCACATCAATCTTATTTTTCTTATCTTCTTCCATTTCTCTGTCTTTACCCCATCCCTACCCATATCAACCTAATTACCATGTCTTGAATATTGCCGTTCTGCTTCACCCATCATGTCTTTGCACACCTTTCTCACTGGCCTACCTAATCACATTTTGTAGAATTGAAATAAGGATTATTGACAGTAGATGGAAAGCACCCTTCTGTAGATGTTAAATAAATGGTAGCAATTATAACCTTCTTATACAGTTATTATATAATTTAAAAAAAGAGTTTTAAAATTCCCCTTCAGCTTTAGAGGAGACAAGTGACACAATCATAAACTCTATTCTTTTCTTCAAACATATTGAAAACTCAGAATGAATTCAAGCAATTGGGACTGAGAGAAAACCAGAAAGCTCACCGAAGAATCAAATGATACAAATAAAAAGTGACAATCAATATTCTCTTACAACTAGTGCATGTAAATATGTGTGTGGTATACAGAATTCTAATACACCCCTAAGATTCCTATCCACTGATGTACACTCTGTAATCCCCTCCCCTTGAGCGCGGGTAGAACTTGTGAATATAATGGGAGAGCCACTCCTGTAATTAGCTTATGTTGTACAACAAAAGTGAAGAGACTTTGTAGATGTAGTTAAAGTTCCCAGTCAGTTGACTTGAAATTAATTAAAGGAAGACTTCCTTGGGTGGGCCTGACCTAATCAGGTGAGCTCTTTAAAAGCAGGTGCAGAGCCTTCTGCATTGAATCACAGTGTGGAGGCAAAAACTGACCAGTTATTTTTCAATCATTTTCCCTAATAAAGATATACTATTTTCCCAGGAAAACAAAACACTGTTATTTTTACCTTTCACAACTCTGTGTTAAGGGGAAAGAAATTATATGGAAGTTCTAAAGGATATGATTTCTGAACAAGTCCTTTTGACATTCATCCCCAGTGCAGAATCTTGGGTACAGTGGGCTTATAAAATTTTAATACCTTTGAAAAATATTCTTAATAAATAAATGGAAGAGGGTGCAGAGGTCAGAGGTTGAAAGTAACAGAAAGCTATCCTGTTGGCCTTGAAGAATTAAACTGCCATATTGTGGAGAGGGTCATGTGGTAGGAAACATCAGGCAGTATCCAGGAGTTGAGGATCTCAGCACTACAACCACAAGAAACTGAATTAGAATATTGGAATGGGACACCAAGTCTTAGATGAGACAGTAGGTCTGGTGGGCACCAGGACTGTGGCCTTGTAAGATCCTAAGCAGAGGACACACCTGACTCATGCCTTGACTCCTGACCCACAGAAACCATGAGATAAGAAATATGTGTTATTTTAAGCTACCAAGTTTTTGATAATTTGTTATGCAGCAATCGAAAATTAATACACAATTGAAACCATCACCAAATTCCTTAGTTTTGCATTGTAGCCTTTACTATATGTATAAGCCAAAATATCTGGAAGACATTCTCTCTTATGCTTTCCAAAATTCCTGAATGTCACTTTATTTCATTAATTTTAATAAAAATATAGTCTCTATATATAAATTAGAAACTAAAATCTGTCCTGTAATAAAACATTTTTAAAATATTCCCAAAGCTGAAAATATTTTTATCTTAACTACAATTGACCCTTTAACAGCATGGGTTTGAACTGCATGGGTCCACTTATATGCTGTTTTTTTCTATAGTAAATGCTATAGTACTACATGATCCCAAGGTTGGATGAACTCACGGATACAGAGGAACCCAGGAGGTTCAGCACCCCCTAATCATCATGTTGTATATACTATATACTGTATATAGGTTGTATATATTAATACTATATAGGTTGTATGTACTATATAGGTTGTATATACTATATACTGTATATAGGTTTGGGTCACAAATTCTGCCACCATTTTCTCAGAATTAGCATCCTATAAACATCACCCTCTGTTTAAAAAAGCCATCAGAATTGTTGCACATTAGTTGTAGAAATAGCTAAATGTGGACAGAAAAGAAAAAGAAATTTATCTAATAGTTAGAAGTGTCATATTCATTCTATTTTTTTCCTCTCCCAATGTCTTTTAAAAATAGCCAGTCTTATGCATGCCAGTTGAAAGGTGAACGTGCCAGTGAATAGGCATGTGAGTGTGTGTGTGTGTGCGTGTGTGTCTGTTTATACTGGTCTTATTCCAGAGACGATTTTTGAGTGCCTAAAACACACACAAAAAGAAAAATGGAGGGGAAACTATTGGTTTCTTGTACCTAGCTGGTCTAGAATTATGGACAGATTAACAAGATTTAAAAACTCATTGAGTTGAACTAACCAATCTATACAGAGAAACACTGTCACAAGAGTCATCCCTTATTTTAAAGGACCAAACAGATGGTTCAATTTCCTTGGAACACTGTGTTCACATTGAGAGCCTTCCAGATTCTGAAGTTATTTCACATATGCCAGACACATCTCCTTTCTGTGGGTTTTATTTGAGTCGTCCAAAACATTTCCTTTTATTAGCAGGTCTAAGTGGAGAGATATTTACCTTGGCAGTATCATAGTGTAGATAATACTGAATAAGTCTGTTCAAAGAAAGAGCCTCATCATGCCAATCTAGGGAAATATGCAAATCCCTATCCATAGCCTCATAATTGTATATTTATCATTCTGGGTGCTGGTACCTGATTGTATGTCTTTACATTTTTCTCTCTAGATATATATATATCTTTATATTAGCCAGCCAATTTATAACATGATTCCACCTTACTAAATTTATGCAATTCTGATTTGAAAGCATTTTAGGATCCAGTTCAAAAAATAAGACTGTACACATAGAAATAAAAGCATGTTTATGTCTAATTATTATCCAGGATTATTTCAGAGAAGAATAAAAGTGTGTGAGTTAACTGTGGAGGAGAGGACCAAGATTTAAAGGGATATCGCAAAGCAAGTAAGAAAAGAAGCTTTTATCATAAACTCAGGAAAGTTGGGTAAAGGCCAGTATGTAGAAGGATAGTAGGACTGCTAAAAAACAGGTTGAGGGCTTCCCTGGTGGTGCAGTGGTTGAGAGTCCGCCTGCCGATGCAGGGGACACAGGTTCGTGCCCCGGTCCGGGGAGATCCCACATGCCGTGGAGCGGCTGGGCCCGTGAGCCATGGCCGCTGAGCCTGCGCATCCGGAGCCTGTGCTCCGCAACGGGAGAGGCCACAGCAGTGAGAGGCCCGCGTACCGCAAAAAAAAAAAACAGGTTGAAAGAGAATGCAGGCTGTGTATAAGGACAGCCAGAGAGGTGAGGATCAGCTACTAGAGATTAAAGATGTCTGTGAGAAGCTCCTGTTAGACTTAGTTTTCTACATTGCAGCCTCTGTCATTCACCAGAAGATGTGCATAGTCAGTTGACAGCTCATGTTATGTCTGGGAGGATAGGTAGGAAAAGAATACAGGATTGGAAGGTAAGAATCCGAGGTCCTAGCTCTTATGGCCCTAATGACATTACGATACTGCACATAATCCCTGATCATTTTCCTCCCTCTGTAGATTTTTTTTCCCTTTTTCTTGGTAACATGAGAATGTTTGTCTTTACCATAAGTATAAATGTTTTGTGTGTACGTGTGCACTTGTGTGTGTACCTCTTTCAAAATAATGGCTCTCTGAAAATGCAAAAGATTGGGTAGGATTATGTAACACATTCTAAAAATGTTAAAACCTATACACGTTAAAGTATCAAGTAAAATAGTTGTTAACCTGTCTCACTAATAATCGCCTGCTTAGATCCAGTCTGTGAGAGGAAAAGGAAGCAATAAATTTGACCCTAACTTACCGCACATTTTAATTGCACAGTACTCCCAGGGGGTGTCAGGGTCAAGAGTATAGCACCATGGCCTCGGCTTGCCATCAGGATTGCGGCAATAATTATCATCAAAGCCCTTGTCGGGATATCTGCAAACCACACCAAGAAAAGTGTCATGTAAATCTGCCTGGAACACCACCCAGCTCTCAGCTCACAAAATAACTTTTGACTTAGCTCGGATACTGTTAGCTGAGGGAAGAAGAGATTTTCTGTGTTTTGCCCTACAAGGACTGCTAATCATTAACTGCTGAATCTATTACTGTGCATATTCTACTAAGGCCAGAGTACCATCCCCTTTGCTAATAAGTTAGGTCCACTTGGTACCGGTCCACTGGTTGAGGTCCCAAACTGAATCCCCTTCTTACAAAGCCCAATTAAGGACAGATTACATAAACATGACCTCGTGTAGAATGCTCATTAAGAAAACAGGTCCTCTTCTAGGGCAGACTTAAAGTTCAAACTGAAAGTTAGGTTTCAATAGCTATGTTACTAATGATAGCTCAGTTTTAGAGCTAGAGTCTTCCTAGGTCATGCCCTCACCTCCAGCAGAGCTAGAGACAAACTCCATCACACCACTTTCTCTATACCCACCTCCCTTTAAATTAACAGGGCCCTGAATTGGTGAGTTGTTTTTAATTGCTACCATATTCCTTCTGCTCTCACTTAAAAGACAAGAGATGCACTAAAAAACAAAGCAGTTTTAATTTCATCTAGAAGAGCAAGACAAAAAGAGAAAGAAGAAAGAAAAAACACCTTTCAGCAATTTCAGAAGAAAGGTGGGGATAGACCTTCTTCTGTAGTTATTTGTATTTTTATTCTTTATAATAAAAAGAAGGAAAACTTTTTTTCAACTAAAATGTTTCCTGTGAAATGAATGGGCCAAAATACACATAATTTTTAAACCATTTAAACTCAAAACCTACTCCTGAGGAGAAAAATCCTCACAAGAAAGCAGCCAAAATCCACCACAAGAAAGCAGCCAAAGAATTGTTTGCTCCACCTTTCATTCCCTCTCTATGGGCATGACCTGCATCACGGTGTCACACATTGACCCCACTTTACCTAAGTCACGGAAGGTGTGGCATTAGAAGGAGATTCACATTCACTTTTATTTAACAATAATGCCGCCCTCCCCAGCTTGGGCCTGTCAAAGTGCTTATTATTGAATGAGCTTTTCTCTTTTTGCTGCTGTGGAAGGGAAAGAGGAAGCTTCTATTACTGTTTTCCTTCTCCAGCCACTGATGCTTCTGTGTTCAGGACCATCCTGATTTCAGGGACTCTTAACCTAATCAGCCAAGCCCAGTTGGAGGTGAAGCCAGCACTCTCATATACCTCATCATAAATCCCTGTGCCCCAAGACTATCAGGAAAACATTATATCAAGAGAATTTCCATGGTAATTTGCCATGGGGCAAATAACAGTTTGTAAATAGAATCACTGGACGCAGGATTTGGTGGTATTTTACCTTTCTGGCAAGAATTTATGCCGATGTGGCGTCTGATGATCCCAGCGCTGACAAATCTTGCCTGATTCTGTATGATCCATGGGACCTCGATAACTTTCCCCATTGCAGGTCATGCATTCAACTAATAAAATTAAAGCATGGCATGTTAATTGCTTCTGACAGCAAAATCAAGAACACCACTGTTCCATTTAAAGAACAGTAAATCACCTATTTAGCAAGGATATTTTTAGAAAAACTTATATACCCTTTTAACTTTAAATTAGGGCTTAATATCCATTAATAGTGGTATAAAATACTCCCTACTGAACTTTTCATACAGTTTAAATGGGATTTTTGTAGTTAGTGTCATACAGATTTACCATAGGGCCAAGATGCTGCCTTTCTAATTTTTTCATAACTGTCCAAAAGGTACCTAGAAACTGAAAATCCTTGGAGGTTTTCCCTTTGTTGTTCTAAAATGCCAGGGGTCTCAATATCTATACTGTCAACACGATAGTGCTCTTCTCTCAACTTACCCTGCAACACATACACAGAAAATACACAATTTAAAATGAGTACACATCATACTTCTACAGTTAATGCCAAGATCAGGACCAGACAGATCTGAGAATGTGAATACTTTACAGGACGAAATCACGGTTCCTTTCTATCAGTGAGTATCCACATCGAATAACTGAGCAGACTTGCATACTTATCTAGCTTAGGATAGAACATGACCTGCTATTGAACTTCTTGTACTCACTGTTTTTAAAATGTGTAAGTTGATCTAATTATGCTGGATATTGTTGATGACTCTGTGAAGTTAATTAATAGTTCTCTTCTGGCTGGCCTCTTATACCACACTGAAAACTCTGAATCACATCAACTAGCTGAAAATAAGCCTTCTCAAATGGACAGGTTGATTTGTAGCACGGCAGGCATCCTGTGGAATAAATCATTGCTTGGCTTTCCTACAGATCCGGCAAACTTCCCCAAACACATCATTTGTATCTTGTGATTACTGATTGTCTAACATTAGCTGAAGTGGGAAAAGATATCAGTGTTTAGTTTTATCCACCGGGATCTAGCCTAATGAGTATTTGTAGAAGTTCGGGATATATTATTAGAATCGTCACTTTTCAACTTTGATTTTTATAACCTAATAGGCCGTTAATAACTAAATCCCTAAAACATGAAACCATTTGGCCTGATCCATCTGCTTCTTTTCGTGCAGGTTGATCTATGAACTAAGACAAGGGACCAATTCAGCTTCCTCTCATTTGATACTGAGATCCCCCAGACAACAGTCAGTAAGCTCCTGAAATATAAATGACAGGGATCCAAGAGCATACTGATAAAGGTGCTCTGGTTGGCCAAGGTCAATCCCACATAGGTTATGTAGTATCACATTTCAGCTTTCCATCTGAATGGGGGTACAAACTTAGTTCCCATTTTAAAAAGAATGCAAGGTTTGATATGTTCACAGAAAATGATACAACATTGATCATTGTTGTTTGCGCTTTTGTATTGAATGAAAGAGTAGAATAGAATCCTGTGATCACAAATAAGGGGATAAAATATCCACACGTACAATTTCTAATCTTGTATAGTACTCAGGAATCAAAATATAACTATTTTGTCTCAGTCAGAAAATGCAGTTTATAAGAGTATATCCTTTTCTAATTAGAGTGAATAAAAGTATTTTCCGGGAAACTGTGTTGGGGCATTATTTAAAAACACTTCTCCTGAAACTTTAGAATTTTTAATTTTCTTAAGGAAACATAGCTACACAAATGAAACAGGTGATTCTATAAGGTGACTGCTTTCCAGCATGAGCAGTAGATCAGTGCTTCTCCAAACTTTAATGTGCATAAAAGTTACTTTGAGATCTTGTTAAATAAAGGGCAAGTTCTGATTCAGTGAGTCAGGACTGGGGCATTAATAACAAGCTCCCAGAGGGTGATGATGATGCTGGTCCTTGGACCTCACATTGAGTAGCAAGTTTGTAGATAATTTATTCAATTCTGAAAGTTCTTAGTGTTTGGCTTTTAGGAAAGAATGGATTTTACTTAGACCTTGAAGGATGGATAAGATGTGGATAAACTATAAAGGGGCAAAATAACATAAACGGTACAGAAACATAAATTAGTATGCTGTTTATAGTGAAGTGAAGAGAGAGTTATGAATGCAGGTGCAGAACTAATGAGATTGAAAAATAATAAAAGTTAACCCAAAGAATGTTAGAATTTTGAAGGCAATGAAAGTTGCTGTTGGGGTGGGAATTAAGTGAATCCTGTGATAGGACTGAGATGCTAAGTATATTATAGTTACGTATTCTTTGATTATTCAGTACTTTTAACATATAAGAAATCATTTGACCCTTGCAGTGAGGAAAACAAGGCTCACAAAAGTTTTAAGGGACTTACCTAAAACAGAAAATGCCAGATCTGTGCCTGGAACATAGGTCCTCTGACCCACAGTCCAGCGCTCTTTCCATTCTCCCTAATTGCCTCTTTGTCCTACATATTTTAACTTGTTTCCTACACATTCTTACTGGTCATACTTTAAGATAGGTTGAAAGCAAAACTTTTAGAAAGTCAGTCTCCCTGCCTTTGCTCAGTATTGTCCTCATTACCCTCTTCGCTCCTGTCTATAGCAGTAGGTTGCCCGCCTGTTGGATTCTCACCTATTGGGGGCTAGGAGAAACGAGACTGGCCATCTTATTCAAGGATGAAAAATTTGTGGTTTCTCCATTGCATCAAACCATCAGGTTAGTCATAAAAATTACTTCGAGAAAGGCAAATTTTGAACTCATATTTACTTCTCAAACTTCAAGAATTCTAAGACTCTTTTAAGTTTTCCCAGCTCAAAGTCAAGCCGTGTAGGTGGAAACCAAGTCCACCTACCTACCAAGGACTCAGGTGAAAGCATTATCTATATAGGAGTGCAAGAGGGTGAGGACTGCACCTCCTGCTGTATTTCCTTTTGACTCTCTCTATTGTTGCCAGTGTATTATTTAACCATTCCAGCAAGTTCTTCCCTTAAAAAAAAACAAACAAAAGCAAAATACTGTCCCAGTTCACAAAAGCTCAAACTAAATAAATGTTTATATTCATAAGTAAATGAATACCTTTTTCTAATTATAGTTCTGCTCTAATTGTTAATAGAAAACCCCCAAAACTACACATTAATTGTAATATAACTAGAATTAATTTAACACCTTTCTCATATACTAACTAAACTCAGAAATTACTGTGTTCCATTTTTATCAATCATAAAACCACAAGTGATCTGAGTTTACAGACTAAAACAGCTATTTTGAAAATACCTCTCAGACAAATCCACTCTAGTGATTACTTCAGCAAAACTGAATGTTTAAAATATGAATAGTCTCACAAATCCACATTTATAAATAATAGTTTTATTTAAATCTTTGTTTTTAAAAGTCTTTTGCCACACAGAGTATGGAATTACACATTTAAAGTTATGGCAGTATTATTTGGTATTTTAAGTGTAAGGTATTTAAAAATAATGATTATGGCTTAATAAAATGCATTTACTTGAATATTTATCATTTAAAAAATCTGTTTCAATGATTAGTGATTGCTTTCTTTTAAATCCCAAGCAAATGTTAAAGCAAGAAGTCAAATTTTATATACCTCTGTTTTCCATAATCTTTGAATTAAACATTAATGGTAATATTTTCTTTACATAATTATGTAAGGTTCTAAATGTGATAAACGAGTATTCATTTTGGAATGCTTTATATATTTCAAAGGTTTAAATTAAAAGAAAATAATTTTAATCTTTAAATACCAGATATATTTTTATGAACCAAAATTGCAGACAAATTTCAGGTGATTATTTAGCAAATATTTTAATATAGTTAAAAAATTTTCAAAAAATATATACTGTTCTACTTGTCCTTTTCCAAAGAACAGTCCAAAGTTGACCACATACTTTTCTTATTTAATTTTAAAATATACAAAATGATGTGATCATTAATATTTCATCCATAATAATATAACCTTTGGAACTTGACATTTACAATATCCATAGATTAAAATGTCTCACCCATCATACTATTTAAGCATTGTGGATTTTGAGGCTTTTTCCTCATATATGTATTTTAATAGAAATTTACATCATATCAACATTATTTTGTATATTTTGTATTACCCATTTTATAAATAGCTATTTTTCTTCATTAATGTATTGACAATGCTTCTTCTTATTTTAGATCCTCTTCATTAAAATCCTGCTAAAACATTGTTTATGTTAGCATGAATTTAAATATCACAGCTCAATTCACAGTCCCTGAAATATGTTTAGCCTATAGGACAGGTGTTGGTTTACTTCTCTCACAGGAGGGTTATTCTACTCTTTCAGACTTCTAGCTGTTTCCAGAAAAAGCATATCTGCAACCTTTAATGCCACCGTGACCAATAGCATCGTGTGTCCTTCATACTAATGATCAATGCCCTTTTCTAAGGGAGGTGCGATGACCTCAAATCATTATAAAATATTAGGGACGTATACCCTAATGAGCTAAGGAATACCAGAAATTTTTCCAAGCATTTATTTTTTTATCACATTTATTCTACATTGCCTGTCATTTTAGATATATGCCAATATAGTTTGATGAAGGTTCTTCTTTTAAATCAGGGGTTGAAAAATCACATTCCCACAGACTAGGCAGGCAAGGTAAATGCTAAACTGTTTAAAGTTTGACCAATTTACCTTCCCTTGAAAACACTGTCCCAGATCAAACAAAACCAATAAAGAAAACTCCTTGCCAATAACTTTCAACCTCAGAAAACTGTGATAGCGGAGAGTTCCCTAAAAGTAGGGTTTTCTTCCATGTGTAAATTTAAGACAAACATTACAGACTTATTCATACAAAACAGACATTCATAACGTTATCACAGATCAGTTTATTATTTTTAAAAGAAAAGAAAAACAATGAAGAAGTTATAGTGAACAGAATATGATATGGAATGGAAAGTAAGAATTTACAAACAGATGGAACTGGCTCTAGCACATGAATTCAAGAATGTTAAATTAACTAACAACAGAAAACAAATTCACCTTCTCTGTGACAGTTAGCTAACAATGGCCTTTTTATGTGATAAATATCAACCTAATACTTAATGAATATTATGGAAGAAATAGTTCAAAAAATATTTGGTTAATAACAAACAGGTAAAATATCTTACTATAAAAATTGGACAGCATTCCAGCCGTAATCCCCACCCCAGGTACTTCAAAATGCTACTAAATTTTGATCAGAATTCAATCCATGTTTCATTTTGATTTTCAGTATTTTAGTTTCTGACAGAACTAAAAAGCCAGCTATTCAGTAGCCAGATAACCAAGAAAAATGAAACCATATACAATGCTGAAATGGTTACTCTTCCTTCTTGCCCGTCATTCAGTTTCCACTGTAAAAGTAAGGACAGTGCCCTTTCATGCTGTGAGAGGAGGTGAAGACACAGACATGGGTTTAGAGTGCCTGCCTTCCAGACAGCCTGTGATCTACTGTTTTGATCTCTTCAGATACCATTCTGAATGGTATTCAGTTCCAGACTATGTATCAAATTTGGTTCACCGAAACACACACAGGGCACTCGGACTTTCAGTGACCCCCTTCCTTTATTCTCTTCTGGGTCCGTATACCCTTGCCACACCACTTCAGAATAGCTTTGACAAAACTTCTGCAGAAGCGGGTTCTGGATGAGTAGAATTAGCGTTACTCATAAAGGGCTAAGTGTCATTCTGCTCCTTTCAGGTGATGTATGGGAGCAGATTTTGAGCTATTATGAGCTCAAAACAGCAGATGAGGAAGCCCAAACTTTTACTCTCCCCAAAGAGATACCTGAGGCTCTTTTGAAATTCAAACTGATAACTTGCTCCATTATTTTGCATTAATCTGATGATAATCAGTTTTTTAAACATCCTATAAAAATGCTCAAATTATGATCTATAGTTGCAATTGAATGAACATCATATTCATTGTGATTTGATTCAATTCTGTTAACCTTTAATGTGAGTTGCAGTTTTACACAAAGGGAGAGCAGAGTGCCCCACATGGCATTCAGGTTCATTTACCTTCTGAACACTGAGGAATGTCACAGACTTCGTAGCGTACCTCTGGATTGCTTGTGAAACACCAAGGTCCCCCTTCTTCCCCTCGAGGATTTCGACAGTAGTTTTCCTGTAGGTCTTTACCCCGATAGCTCGAAGGCAAAAAGCTAGTTTTAAAATGATAATCATTACAGTATAAGAGCATGCAACTTTTGGGGGGGGGGGCTATTAATTTTACTAACTAGTGGGTATGTTTTCCCAAAAGTGGAGAAATCCTTTATTCTATCTCAGACCTCCATAGATATTAACTTGAATTCTGTCATTTCCATCTATTCTTAAGATACTTAAATTTTATAGACATTTACCTAACTGAATTCTCGTATTCAGCAGCCTTAAAAATGATTCATCTCTGGATTCACTGAGAGCCAATCATTCTAGAGCCTAATTGACATTGTTTGAACCACAATTTCAAAGTTCCACTCAAAGGCAGCAAATGATTGAGGAAAGCCACTTAGGAGAGGACTGCAGAAACACTGCCCTAGACCTTGAAATCTCACTATTACACTGCTTATCTGAGATAATTATTTGTTTGTTTATTGCTTTTCTTATGAATGATAGCCCCCCTTTTTTCTGCACAATTGAGAAATAGATTGATAAAGTAACAGGAACAAAAGGCCTAGAAACAAATTGAATCTGGACTCAAATTTCAGCTCTGTCTTACTAACTGGAAACCCCAGCAGGCAATTTAGCCTCTTTCAGCCTACTAGCTTACCTATACACTGAGCATAACCATAACTTATAACATCTTACACCTATGTGGTTGTTTTGAGAAGTTCAAAGAGATGAGAGAGTAATTGACACTTAATAAACTCCATCTGTTATTAAGCACACTCCACTTAGTAGTCTTTAGACTGTCATAGTAAAAAACAGAAATGCTTATTCTCTTTAAACATTTTAAAAGTTTTCCCTGTGACTGGGGCTTGGTGCTTTCAGGTTTAGTTCATAATAGTTGGCCATTGCATGCAGACTGCAATATATTACCTTCATTTAAAATGTCTAATGCCCTGGTTATAATTTTGTTACCAGCACACAGTACTTCAACATAAGAGCAGAAGAGTTCAAAGCCCTTTTTATTCTTTTGTACTGCTTGTGACCTTGGCCTCAATGATGCTGCAAGTGTCTGCTAAACTGCACACAAAAAAAGCATAAGTAAACAATATATATCTATAGGTAACATTAGTAAGCACTTCTTTTTGAAAATCCGGTTACATTTTCAATGTTCAGTTCAATTTTTGCTATAAAGCTTAATTTCTACTTTTACTGACCTCTGAGATCTAAATGGTACTTAAATTACAGTGAAGTCCAAAGATCTTAGTCTCTCAGTAAATACCATTCAAATATGTTTCCTACCCATTGAAACCTCTAGTTAAGAAATAATCATTTTTGTTATGCTGTGGCATAAAATAAATATGGACATGCCTTGGGTACCAAGCAACATTTTGCAATGAAATTATTTAATTTGGACAGGAAATACACCAGAGTTAAGTGCTCAGAAAATGTAAATTATTGGTCAAAAATAAAGAGTCCAAGAGACTTACTACTAACCAAACATTTTCAAGATATCTATTAAGTATTATAAACATGAAATGCCAAAATGTCTTTACATAAAGAATTTATATCCCTACTTCACTAGCATTTTAAATATTGGGGAACAAAAATTAGACATTACATCTTATGACTGACAAAAATTATAATATAATGAAAACTTATCATGACTTTACAGTTCCTAACAGTAATTTTCAAATGAAAAATAAGTCATCTTTTGTCTTAGTTTTAGCCCCATTATTCCAGAATAATTTAAGATAATCTTTGTGCCATTGTGTGAAAATTATTTCCTTTCACTTTGCCAGTTCCTCAATTTTTCATAGTAAATTTATAATGAAATACTCATTTTTCTGATAGAATGAAAACTGACTTTTACCTTATATTTTTTCATAAAGTACCGCATTAATCAAATTTACCTAAGAAAATCCCCCTATAACTCTATTTTCTGAAAAAGCTTGGTATAGTATAGTACTGAAAATAAGTTTTTGTTGATCACAAAAATCTACATTGTTGCCCCATATGTATCACTCGACTAGTATATGACACTAGCCCTTAGATAATTTACTTATTCTTTGGGTTTTCAACTTCACTTACGAGATGAATGGAATCAATTAGATTATTATAAGCTCCTTCATTTTATATCATTTTATGTATTAAGTTTAAAAACTAAATAATGATTTAACACATGTTAAATGCACACATATAAAATATCTACAGTTTTAGAGATTTTGTTACACACACAGACACACACACACATATACATATACACACATATACCTTTCCAGGGGATTTGTAAAGCAAAGAAGAAGCTGTGAAGAAGTAGCGAATGGGACTTCCCTGGTGGCGCAGTGGTTAAGGATCCACCTGCCAATGCAGGGTACATAGGTTCGAGCCCCAGTCCGGGAAGATCCCCACATGCTGTGGAGCAACTAAACCCGTGAGCCACAACTACTGAGCCTGCACACCTAAAGCCCGTGCTCTGAAACAAGAGAAGACACTACTATGAGAAGCCCGTGCACCGCAATGAAGAGTAGCCCCCAGTCGTCACAACTAGTGAAAGCCCACGCACAGCAACAAAGACCCAACACAGACAATAATTAATTAATTTTTAAAAAATGAAGTAGTGAATGAATAAGTCAACAGTTTAGTAGGAAAAATGCAAGTAGGAAGGGAAAGAGATAAAGTAGAAATCAAAACTAGCTATGGTTAAAAGATGAATAAAGTTTTCCCACTGGAGTTAATAAAAATGAAAAATGAAGAGAAAAATGTGTGCTGCTTTCCACAATTCTATATCAATGCATATCACATTCCTCTTTAGGACATGCAGGGTAAAGAGCAGTCTGGGTCATCTCTTCTCTTCAGTCTTTGGTGTATATGACTTTTTACCCCGATTAACTGGTTTTCTTTTGTATTCTGAAGTTTTCAGTCTGCTTTTCTTTAGTATCCCATACTTGACCAAGCGATGAAGCCTAGCCCCGCTCTTTGCATTCTATGTGTTCATTCAGCACATGTTTATGAGAACCTATTACACACACACACACCCTGTGCCAGTCAGTAGGCTTTGTAATAAACTTTTACTCACATATATACTACTTTTGGTTCTCTGTCCTTGTGAGCAAGGCTTTATTTTTAGAGAGATAAGTGAAGGAATATTTAAAATTGAGTTATATCCAAATATACTTTGAAACATAAATTAGATCTTCTGGGTGCTGGCCACCTTTTCTTTTCTTTTAATATGAACTGTGTTCATAGGAAACTTGATCCATTCCATCATCTGCTTCTTTAATGAATGCTGGGTGGCCAGTGAAGGATATAGATGTAGATATCAGGTCACCTGATTTTCTAGTTAAGCTTCTGTACTAATTTCATCATCTATCATCATCTTCCCATTAAGCCATTTGTAAAATATTCCAATTTAGGGAGTTGACAATAAATCACTCCTCTAGACAGATGTATATAGATATATATTTCTCTTTCAATTTTCCATAGAGTTAATCTTTAGTTAACACTTAAAAGTGTTAACCTAGCATGTAGATATTCCAATAAGTTGCTAATTGATGAAAATGTGTTTCTCCCATTGAATAAAAAAAAATTGATTAATGTACAAGGTCCTCTCAGCCCTAAAGCTTTATATCACAAGGAAATGTTTGTTGGTAAAACAGCTGATTGGACTGGGAAGCCAGTTCCCAGGGAGATCTATTTCACATGCACTCCTGTAGCAGAGAATGACAATCATAGAGAATTTGGGTTGAAATAAGACCTCTAGTAGGTCATCCAGTGCACTCTCCTCAACTAGGGTAGGATTGATTTCAAACGCCATTCCTTTGTTCATGAAAAACTTAGATCCATCTATTTAAGCAAAATGTTTTCCTCACTATGCAGGGAGTGACACCATGCAAATCCTTATGAGAGGACAAAACCAATTACATTGTTTGTTTTGTAATGTAAAGATAAAACTACGTTTTGGAGGTATTCATGTAATTCATAAGTAGTGAATTTGGAAAAATTAGTTGTTTTCTGTTATTGAAACACTGTAAAGCTGATCTGCTTGGACACTTACTAGCTGTTGTTAACAAGGCCAAAATCACAGGTTTGATCCCAGTGTAGAGCAACCAACTCTTTTTCTTTTTATGTGGGCCAGTGAACTCCGTTTCTGTTTACTGAAGTAAAATCATCTTGCATAGTTTTGCCCCCCACCAAATGAATGAAATGGAATAAAAAGTGGATTCATCAAGCAAGTTACTACCTCTATTGCAAAAACAGGTCACAGCATGTATCCTACTGATTTGCTGGGTGTTTAAGGCCCTGGGGTTGTTAAAACATAGGATACAGAGTGACACTGGTGGCCTCAGATTCTGGCCATACCACTTGCTAGTTGTGCATGACCTTGAAAAGTTACTAAGGATCTTTGCTCTTCAGTTTCACCATATAAAAAATAGAACTAATAAAATCACCTACTTTGTGGTTCTTGAGAGGATTAAATGAGATAAACCAGGTATACTGCTCAACAAGGTACTTGGCACATGGTAAACTAAGTCTTCCAATTCATCTAATAACCAGGGAGAGCTGTTTTAAACTACTTTAGTTCCTGTTAAAATTCTTTGTGAAATAAATCTTGAAAAACTCTGGCTATATATGCCTCTCTAGTGAGTAGATATCTATGTTTCTCCTCCATGATGATTAAAATTCTCAGACTAATGAGCCTATGGATATTATGTTTACTCATCTTTAAATAGCATTCATCTGTTATAATGAACACAATTCTTCTCTTCACTATAGACATTTAATTTCCAAGGAGTAAGAAGTTTTCTCTAGTCATTAGGCACTAGGTGAAATGGGAAAGTTGGTCAATCTGAGGCATGAATTTTTAGCAGAGGTTCTCAATTTTGACTGTGATTTAGAATCACCTGGGGAACTTTTAAAAAAATACTGGTGCCAAGTGATTCTGATTTAATTGGTCTGTGTTGACGACCGGGTGGTAGGATTTGTTAAGGGCTTGTAGCAGGTGATTTTAATGTGCAGTCAGGTTTGAGAACCACCATGGTTAAAGAACATTTGGGCCCTGGTTATGTAAGATCAGAATCTGTTCCATCTCCAACTTATCACAGGCAACCTCTCCACTCCAGCTGCAGAGTGCTGTGCCTCTTCACAGGCAAAGAGAGGGAAAAAATTTTTTTTATTATTTTTTTATTATCTCTTCCCAAACACCAAGATCTATAAATTGAGGTTTTGAGGTGAAAAAATGTTAGGCTACATCTTAATGATAATTTTTTTATTCTTTGGCTAAATATCAGTTACAAATTCAGATAAGCTTTGGCCTAATACGCTTCTGCAAAGTTGGCTAAATTATTATAGAAGTGTAGGATTATTCTGAAGCACTAACCTGGGATTGGTAACACACCTATAAAAGAGAGGCTCTATCCTCTTTTCTTCATGCTATTCTTACCTGTGTTCGTGTGGTATCATGGAATCCCAGGGCTGGCATTTGATGCCACTTTTAGTGATAGATACCGTTCCCTTATAGCTACCTCCTTTACCGATGATGCAGTTTCTAATGTAGTCTATCAGAAGAAAGCAGAGAAAAATGTTATCACTATGTGTAACATATCTGCTGTGTATATTAAAAATAAAAATGATAAAATTCCATTCAAATCTTTCAGTAATGCTTATAAACCATCACAAATCATATTGAAATTTCTTGCCTAAAAGTTCTACTAATATTTTCAAAATAATACATTTCAGAGTAATCCAAAACAAACAAAAAAGACGATTGAGGAGTTTTAATTTTGTGAGTGTATACCTGGATAACTGTAGAGATTAGTCTACCTACTTAATGTAGATTATTCTGTATACTTAACTGGACAGGCAAATTTAATTTAGCATAATGATTTGCTCAAATTCACAGACCATTTTAAGAACATATTAAAAACAAAAATTTGTAAACCTATATTGACTTCAAAAAGTTACTTTAAGATAATGGAAATAACTGATTTGTCTTTATATCAGTAAAATTGTGTGGGGTTTTGTGTATGTGTGTGTATGTGATAATTACATTATGCTGATTATTATTTTCATATTTTTGCTAACAGATCAGCTGCTAAATTATAGGACAATCAAATTGAAACAAGCTGTATATTTCTATCCAATAATAGTATATACAGTTGTTAGCAACCTAGAAGATTAAAGATGGTTTTATACTAGATTATGAATTATGTTTAGGATTTACAGAATTATTGGGGTGTATAGAGATCATCTTATTTTCTAACATGAATTAATTTTAATTTCATTTAAACATTTTCCCTATTAACAAAGAAATGTCTGTGTATATTACTAAATACCTAAGTTTAATAAAAAACACAGTATGATTTAAGAAAACATTAAAATTGAAATAAATAGTATTATCATAAACATAATTCATGATTATTATTTTGTGTAATGAGAGATTTATTCTGTAAAATACACATTTAGTAAACATTCTTCAATTATTTTATTATTATAAATCCACTGTTGAACAAAATAAACACCTTGTGAATATAATACCAAACTACCGAAGTAGACAAATTAATAATATGGTCTCAATTCTTTCAAAGATTTTTTTAAAGTATGTAACTAGAAATAGATCCAACTAATTTTTCAAAACCTCCACGTTTTGTTGTTATCAGCAATCATCACTATAACTTAGATTAATTATCCAAAGTTATTAAAATTTAGAATACTTTAGTAAACTCAAAATTTGCTGTTATATAAAATGTCTTAAACTAATAACTTAAGGTGGCACTTTCTAAAATGACTGTGGAGAATATCAGTTCCGGGAGATGTTACTAGAAATAAACAAAGGGGGGGGGATAATCTAACTATGGAAAATTTGGGAAAAGCTCTCTTTAAAGTATCATACTGAAAATAGTCAAGGCAGTAGTGTCATCTGTCTTAATAGATGAATTGACTGCATAATAGATCCATGATATAATGGAAAAATCAGTTCGAAAGTGCACTGTGGCGGGCAATTACATATATTTTATACTTTGTTTCATTATGAAATATTTAGGGAGAAGCAAGTTACCTTTGTTTTCATAGAGGTCAAATTCATGGCCAAACTCTTTTTTCACTCCACTTGACATGCTATTGAAAGGGAACCAGAGGCATCGCTTTCTTGCTTTGTCAAAAACAAAGGCCCTGAAAAAAATATCTGAATGAAAAGAAGGAATACTACTATTTATACAGTTTTTAAAGAATAGGCACCTGGTTTAAACAAGGAAGGCAATATAAAAACAGATGCATTATTACATATACAGAAACATGAGGGATATTTGAACCTACCATTTTGCTAGCCAAATAAGACAGAACAAAATTAAATTTTTATAGGTGTAGATTTAAATATCAGATAGAATAAAATTTGAAATGTTCTCATGTTATTCTCAATGCCACATAGAAGAATGAGGGCTTCAACAAGCAAAATCAATATATAGCACAACTACTTGGAATATTTCTGAAGACTTTATTTTTTTTTTTTGTAAGTACACAGCAAGTTGGAAGATATTTTTGCAGTTATATACAAATTATTATATTTGAAATATCATGATTAACTTCTAAAGGTTGTAATTGTATAAAGCACATTCTAAAGTGACATGTCCTAAAATGCATTAGACAAATCACCACCCCAGGAGATTCCCCAGCAAAGAAGGATCTAAAATCAAATGTTTGGGAAATTTTGCATATAATATCCCTTCTTGGTGAGTTATAAAGCATTTAAGCTTATTAAAGGCGATGAAAATCCTTCTCTTAGGTAACTTTGCATAAGTCAATGTTTCCTAAATGGATTTGCTTGCATAAGCATTTTTAATTTAAATAAAAGACTAATATCAGAGAGAATACACTTTTGATATATCATCTTGACAAAAATTGCTGAAATGTGTTAACTCCTAAAATTATCATTCCTATAGCTAAGTATTATATTGGTATTTTCTTGCTCACTAAAAAAAGTATTTCTAAAGAAAAATGATAAATACAAAAATCCCTTAACTGAGAATAGTAAAGTACTTAAAATTTTCAACACATTAAGTGTTACCATTTCTAAAAATACAGGAAATAAAGTTCGAATTCTGAACTATTTTCTTTCCATTAAGAAGTAGTATTAAAACTCTTTCTTAACCATGTTCATGCTAATTATAATGTCACCATGTATAAGCATCTACTTAAGAAAAACACATAGATTTTCAAAGAATAAAGATTTTTTTGCTTCCAGACTATATATATATAGGTATATATATAAAATATTTTAACATCTTTATTGGAGTATAATTGCTTTACAATGGTGTGTTAGTTTCTGCTGTATAACAAAGTGAATCAGCTACATGTACACATATATCCCCATATCCCCTGCCTCTTGCGACTCCCTCCCATCCTTCCTATCCCACCCTGCCAGGTGGTCACAAGCACAAGCTGATCTCCCTGTGCGGTGCGGCTGCTTCCCACTAGCTATCTATTTGACATTTGGTAGCATGTATATGTGCATGCCACTCTCTCACTTCGTCCCAGCTTCCCCTTCTCCCATGTCTTCAAGTCCATTCTCTATGACTGCGCCTTTATTCCTGTCCTACCTCTAGGTCCTTCATAATTTTTTTTTTTAAGATTCCATATATATGTGTTAGCATACAGTATCTGTTTTTTCTCTTTCTGACTTACTTCACTCTGTATGATAGACCCTAGGTCCATCCACCTCACTACAAATAACTCAATCTCGTTTCTTTTTATGGCTGAGTAATATTGCATTGTATATATGTGCCACATCTTCTTTATCCATTCATCTGTTGATGGACACTTAGGTTGCTTCCATGTCCTGGCTATTGTAAATAGAGCTGCAAAGAACATTGTGGAACATGACTCTTTTTGAATTATGGTTTTCTCAAGGTATACGCCCAGTAGTGGGAATGCTGAGTCGTATGGTAGTTCTAGTTTTAGTTTCTTAAGGAACCTCAATACTGTTCTCCATAGTGGCTGTA